>NC_133324.1:556869227-557169227 GCF_042186555.1 Aquarana catesbeiana
TCTGAACAGACAGTTTTATTACATTGTGAAGGGCTTGCTGATACCTTTCTAGGTATTAATGTAGCTCTTAGAATATATTTAAGCATGATGATCACTAGTTTTTCAGGAGATAGGTCATTCAGTAAGTTGGCACTGATAAAAAAAAATTAACTTAAAAACCACGATGATCGATGAAAGACTAAGTGCTTTGTGCCTACTGGCTGTCAAGAGTAATGTCCTCAGGATGATACAGTTTGATGAGCTAGTTAAGGATTTTGCAGATGCTAAGTGCAGGAAGAAAGACATTTTGTAAATATTGTGTAATGCATAATGGTGATGTATGACTTCCAATTACCTGTGTCGTGTTTTCCTACAGTCAATAAGATTTTGAAAAAAAATTAGACAAGTGTCTTCTTAAGAACCTTATATTTTGTTAGAACAAATGCAGTTTATCATTCATTTTAGTTCACTTTTTTTGTTTCTCTTATAATTTAACTTGTATGCTTAAGGGTCCCTGAACTTGAAGCTCCCCGGGCCTCCCTTCTACCCACAATACAGAGGCCCTGGGTGCTGCAACGAGTTCTTTCCTCGGAACACAGCTAAACTTGCCCTAGTTACATGAGCTCAACAGACAAGGATTGAGCAGGACAGAAGGAACAGAAGGAAAAGTTTTGCTTTTTCAGATGCAGTTGGATAAAAACAGAGTAGAAACACCACTGGCGTCTACACTCCTAGAACTTCCTATACTTCCTAGAACCAAGCATTAATTCGGATAGAGAGGAAAATCAATTCCTTGAGGATGGAGGGTAGTTCTCTGCCTGCCAACTCATAATATGATTGGATAGTCCTTGCAAAAAGGTAGCTGCAAGAGCTTCATTATTTCAGGGCCAGTTCAGCCTCCAGGGTCCAAAACTGTATGTATCGTATACTGGCCCTCTGTCATGCTTCCTTTAGCTGACATCTAGCAAAGCACCAATGGTAGAGGAGCCACATCCAGGCTTATTGAATGTGAGGTGAAATGAGGCTTGAAACCTTGAGTATTTATAAAGCAGGGTATGGTTCCTTTCTCAGAAGAGAGAAACACAGGCAATTACGTTACTGGCTAAGAGGGAGATTAAGTAGGCCACCTTGGAACAATAAGGGAGAAAATTCTAGGACTGCAGTTCAAAGTGGATTCTGCACTGGTTAATGAAGCCCGGCAGCTCTTAGGATTGCTGGAGTAGCGAGGATGTGGATGCAGAGTTGAAGATGGGAGATCTAGATGAGGTTAAAAATACACAGGGACAAAGGCATATTCAAGGCTGTCAGAGTCCCAGTTGGGGTTTGCAGGCAATCAAGATGAAAGTCCAGAGCTTGCAAATATTGTACAAGACAGCTTTGCTTTCAGTTTGATGGACAAGACTTCCAGAGGGTCGGTGGAAGGCAGAGGCACCTAGGAAGAGTCTATGCTTGGCTCAAGCTAAGAATTGGCTGTGACATCTACAATGTTTTACTGCCCCTTCTGTGGAATAATACACTGTAATGTTGAATTCTTGATTAAAAAGGTTGACCACTGTCTCTCCTTTTCAAAATACTCTGCCTGGGTTCAGTACAATATTTTCCTGGCTTTTTTCTGTCAAATTCTAATCCTTTTTTTTGTTACTAGCCTAGTGTCTCTTTTTTTCAAAATGGCGTCTTAAAGGAGCCTTTAAGACCAGCCTAAGCTCATTTGGCTGGGCTTCTCCAATGGGTCACAGGAGTGCAATTCGTTTTGCACTCCTGTGACATGTTTTCAGCAGAGAGCGGGCTGAAGTCCGCTCTTCGCTGATGTCACGGCCTTCCGCCCCACACTGCTGCATGCCGCTGCTTCATCTACCAGGTTGAATTCCCTGGCCCGGACCCCCTGTTGGAACAACCCCCCTCCATTGCCCCCAGACTGGTATTACTGCCGCTACCCCCCTGGGACACCTTAACCCTCACAGGGACTGGATGCACACAGTCTGGAGCATCACACAGGATTACCGCACTGGCTTACCGGGCCGGACCATAAGGAATAAGAACCCCCTCCTTTCGGAAACCCGCAGTCCCCTGCCTGCATTGGCCTTTTTCTTGGCCCTCTCCAGATTGGAGCATACCTAAGATTACTCTTCTCCACGGTGGCTTTTGTGGCGCCCTTTGCTGGAGAGCTCTCTCAGACCGCCCCGCCGGGTCTGGGTGTCATGGGCCGGACGTGGACTGGGGGCGAGCAGCCTACTGAAGTCCAGTGGTGTGTCTTTTTATCCCCCCTACAAAACCCCCCTTCCGTCTTTTTGAGTGCTTCTTTGGATACACGTGCAGTAATACATGCCTTTTCAAGCAACAGTATATGACACACCTCTGTGCTTGCTGATCCCTATCAGACACCCCTGAGGAAGAGTTTATCTCGAAACGCGTCGGGTACTCTCTGTGTGTGTGTGTCCCATACACACCTGGAGTTCTATGATTGTGGATCCTCTGCATGTTGTATTGCCATATTTTCATGTTTTTAACTTGTATCCTGTACCTTATGCCCACTCATCTGTTGTACCCTAAAATTACCCGTACCCTCACCCTAATAAATACCTAAACTTTTGCAATCAAACCTATACTTATTATACTCCTTATTATACTGTATTACTTATGAGCAGGTGTCCCCTTTAAAGTCCCATAAGAGGAACAAAATTTCCATTTCTCCTTAAATTTTGGGATGTGGGTCCACCTCACTCAATAGACCAACATCGCACCACCACCCTGTAATCATGTCACAGAAATCAGTCCAGGCACTGCGTCATCATGACAATAAAGTCTGGATCCGCCAGGTACCTGGACTGACACCTGTCTCAGCCTCTCAGTGAGCCGTTGAGAGCCTAAGGCGGCCGCTCCCCGCCCCTCACAGCTTAGCGATCCAGTGAGCATGAAGGAGCAGAGTGGAGAGCTGCTGACTGACAGTCAGCAGCTCTCTGCTTGGGAAGCTGTGAGAATCGAGCCATCGGCGATGTTCGATCGCTCGGTTCTCAGTGTAGAGGTCCCGGGGGACAGATGCAGCATCGGACCAATGCCGCATCCACCTAGGTAAGTATGATGGGGGAAAAAAACCCAAAAACCCTCTTCTCTTTTAAATGCTGTGCATGGAGTCTGTGCAATATTTTTGGCTTTTTATCTGTGAAATAAAACACTCAAATTTTTATCTTATTTATAACTAAGAATGAGCTCTGGCGTGTTCACAAGCTGCACGTGCCAAGCCCGCTAGGAAGTCGCCACAGTGCTGCGCTAATCACAGGCAGTGAGACATTTCCTGATCTCTGCAGCCGCACATCGGGAAATGTCTCACTGCCTGTGATTAGTGCAGCGCAGTGCCGTCTTCCTGACGGGCTCGGCACGTGCAGATTGCAAACACGCCGGAGCTCATCCTTATTTATAACCCTGCCTCTTGTTTTATGTGAAACTGCAACTTTCTAAAGGACCTCACATAGTGTGCATAGACTGAACAATTTTTCTGGATTAAAACCTTCCTGGTACCTCCTTCCTAAACTGTAACCTACTAAAGCTGCCTACATAGTGTGCATAATTTCTGCCTTTTTATTGTAAAATATTACACTCTAATTTTGAATTTTTAATTATAAATCTGCCTGGTTTTCCACTTAAATTGCAGCCTAGTAAAATTGTATACATACTGTGGAGTGACTCTATTTCTGGCAGTTGTGTCGAAATAATATTTTCTACTCTTTTTGTATATTTTGTCATTTATTTTATTTATAAATAATGCAGCCTCTCAGTAACAAATTCAACCTGCTTTGGCGAATGTCCACTCTGACACAGGGGTCTAGTCTCGGGAGAGGCACTACCAGAAAATAAGGTGTTGCTTACCGTACTGAATTTAACGTATCATACAGTGTACAGAGGTCAGTAGGAGGTAGGGCAGTGTACAGAGGTCAGTAGGATGTAGGGCAGTGTACAGAGGTCAGTAGGATGTAGGGCAGTGTACAGAGGTCAGTAGGAGGTAGGGCAGTGTACAGAGGTCAGTAGTATGTAGGGCAGTGTACAAAGGTCAGTAGTTTGTAGGGTAGTGTACAGTGGTCAGCAGTATGTAGGGCAGTGTAGAGAGGTCAGTAGTTTTTAGGGCAGGGTACAGAGGTAAGTAGGATGTAGGGCAGTGTAGAGTGGTCAGTAGTATGTAGGACAGTGTAGAGAGGTCAGTATTATGTTGGGCAGTGTACAGTGGTCAGTAGTATGTTGGGCAGTGTACAGAGGTCAGTAGTTTGTAGGGCAGTGTAGAGGTCAGCAGGATGTAGGGCGGTGTACAGGGAACAGTAGGACAGAAAACAGGGGGTCAGCAGGGCAGAGGACAGGAGTTGACAGGACAGAGGATAGGGGGTAAGTAGGGCGGAGGACAGGGGCAACAAGACAATGTACAGGGGTCAGTGGGATGAAGAGCAGTGTACAGAGGTCATTAGAATGTAGGACAGTGTACAGGGATCAGTAGAGCAAAAGACTAGATGTTAATAGGGGGTGTCAGAACAGCACACACTGGGGGGGGTCAAAACAGCACACACTGGGGGGGGTTGGAAGGGCACACACCAGGGGGCTGGGAAGGCATACACCAGGGGAGGGTCAAGAAGGCACACAATGGGGGGATTCAGGAGGGCACACACCAGAGAGGTTAGAAGGCACACACCTGGGAGGTCAGGAGGGCACACACCAGGGAGGTCAGAATGGCACAGTACGGGGTCAGGAGGGCACACACCAGGGGGGTTAGGAGGGCACACACCAGGGGGTTGGGAGGGCACACACTGGGAGGGTTGAAAGGGCATACACCAGGGGAGGGGTTGGGAGGGCACATACTGAGGGGGCAGGAGGGCACATGCCGGGGGGAGTCAGGAGGGCACACACCAGGGGAGGGTCAGGAGGGAATACATTGGGGGGATTGAGAGTGCACACACCGGGGGAGGGTCAGGAGGGCATACACTGGGGGGAGTCAGGAGGGCACACAGCAGGGAAGGGTCAGGAGGGCACACACTGGGGGTCGGAAGAGCACACACCAGGGGAGGGTCAGGAGGGCACACACTGGGGGTTGGGAGGGCACACATCAGGGGGAGTCAGGAGGGCACACACTGGGGGGTCGGGAGGGCACATATTGGGGGAGGTCAGGAGGGCATACACTGGGGGGATCTGGAGGGCACACACGGGGGGGCAGTCACGATGCTTTAATGAGCCCAATTTTTCATTGTGCTACATGAAAAGAAGATGCAATCCCATTTGTCAGCTAAAAGCACCTCTATGCTAAGCTGCAGTAACTCAGCAGACTTACCCTGTTTCCCCCGAAAATAAGACCTAGCGTGATTGTCGGTGATGGCTACAATATAAGCCCTACCCCCCAAATAAGCCCTAGTTAAAGTTCTTGTAGGTCTTGTTTTCGGGGTAGGGCTTATTTTCAGGGAAACAGGGTAGGGCTCATTTGGAGTGTAGGGCTTATATTGCAGCCATCACCGACAATCACGCTAGGTCTTATTTTCGGGGAAACAGGGTAGCATAGAGGTGCTTGTAAACTAATCCACGATGTACTGCTAGCTGAGCTTACCTCCAGAAACATTCACTCAGCTCCCTCTGCTCAGCTGTACACACCTCCCTCTTCCAGGTGGGGGCAATCTCAGGGTCAGGCACATCCCAATCCCACCCACTTGAGCAGCAGAAGCCAGGAGGCTCTCACCCACTCAAGCAGCAGCCTGGAGAGAGGCTGGAAAACTGCTGGGGGGGTACAGGGGGCGGAGAATCCAGTCCCGATGTGTCTGGGCAGTAATTCATGCTGAGAATGGCTGTGAGTTGTCCTGACTGCGGCTCTGATTTCCTGGGGCGCGCTCAGCCTCGGAGTCAGTAATATTTTCTTGGGGAGAGCAATTGCCCCAATCCCCCCCCGGATCCGCCCCTTTTCTGACATGAGATGTGAAGCAGAGAAATCTATTACCTACAACGCATGTTAGACCACCTTCAACCAGTGTTTCAGCCTTTACACCCAATAGTTCATGAATATGTTTGCTAAACACGTACCCTCACCCCAAATTGTTAATTTCAGTTTCTCAGTCAAAAGAAGGTCCCCACTAGGGATGAGCTTCATGTTCGAGTCTAACCCAAGTTCGACTCGAACATCGTCTGTTCGGTCGTTCGCCGAATTGCGAACGATATGGGCCGTTCGCGCCAAATTCGAGTGGCACGTCACGGCCCATAATTCACTGCGGCATCGCAGTGCATTGCTGACTGATGATCGGCCAAGCATGCACTATGACCCGCATGCTTGGCCAATCACAGCGCCGTCTGTACAGAGAGCTGTAATTGGCCAAAGCCAGGGTGGCTTTGGCCAATTATGGCTCAGGGGGTTTAGTACACGCCCCACACTATATAAGACCGCCTGCACGGTGGCCCTGTGTAGTGTGTTCTTGCGTTCAGAGACAGAGACAGAGACAGTGTAATTTGATTTAAGTTAGATTAGGCAGGACAGTCAGTCAGTTAGCTGCACTTACAGTGTATATATATATGCATCCCAGGTGTTGTGTATATGTATATGTATATATATATATATATATATATATATATATATATATATATATATATATACATATATATACACACTGTATTCAGTTTAACTAGAACTGTTCTTGTCATTCTCTTCCTACTGACAGGCAGGCAGGTGTTGTTACAGTATTTACAGCTACCTGAAGAAAATTGCTGGTGTTCTTCTGATCCTATTAGTACCACAGTCAGGCAGCTACAGTATTTACAGTTAGTGTAGTGCGTCCTCTGCACAGTGTTCAGCTAAAGCTACCTGTAGAAGATTGGTGGTGTTTTTCTGATCCTATCACTACCGCAGGCAGCTACATTATTTACAAGTTAGTGTAATGCGACCTCTGCACAGTGTTCAGATAAAGCTACAAGTTAGTGTAGTGCGACCTCTGCACAGTGTTCAGCTAAAGCTACCTGTAGAAGATTGGTGGTGTTTTTCTGATCCTATCACTACCGCAGGCAGCTACATTATTTACAAGTTAGTGTAGTGCGTCCTCTGCACAGTATTCAGCTAAAGCTACAAGTTAGTGTAGTGCGACCTCTGCACAGTGTTCAGCTAAAGCTACAAGTTAGTGTAGTGCGACCTCTGCACAATGTTCAGCTAAAGCTACAAGTTAGTGTAGTGGTACCTCTGCACAGTGTTCAGCTAAAGCTACAAGTTAGTGTAGTGCGTCCTCTGCACAGTGTTCAGCTAAAGCTACCTATAGAAGGTTGGTGGTGTTTTCCTGATCCTAACACTACCGCAGGCAGCTACATTATTTAAACGTTAGTGTAGTGCGTCCTCTGCACAGTGTTCAGCTAAAGCTACCTGTAGAAGGTTTGTGGTGTTTTCCCAGATCCTATCACTACCGCAGGCAGCTACATTATTTATACGTTAGTGTAGTGCGTCCTCTGCACAGTGTTCAGCTAAAGCTACAAGTTAGTGTAGCACGACCTCTGCACAATGTTTAGCTAAAGCTACCAGTAGAAGATTGGTGGTGTTCTCATACTAATAATACTACAGGCAGTTGATTTTGTTAGCTGCAGTATCAGTATATATATATATATATATATCTCTCAGCTTAGTGCAGCTACATCTCACTGCAGGCCATTAGTATGTCTGGAAGGCCAACAAGGAGAGGCAGACAATCACAAGCCAATAAAAAGAGGGCAAGCAGGCTCTGTGTCTAAAGGCAACAGTGCTGGTCGTGGACACGGTGCATCCTCATCAGCACGTGGCCGTGGGACACGATTGGCCTTTTTTTCGGCAGCTGGCCGTGTTGAGCCGCAACATGCGGCAGACTTGGTCACGTGGATGACCAAGCCATCCTCATCCTCCTCATCCTCTCTCATCCATGCTCAGGGTACTTTGTCTGGCAAAGCAGCTGCCAACCCGGCCTCTTCCCTCGGCTAAATGGAATCAGTCACTCCTTCCCTAGCCCCACCATGTCCTCCTGAGGAGTTCCCCGAAATGTTTGACCACAGTGTTGGGTACATGCTCCAGGAGGATGCCCAACGTTTTGAAGGCTCAGATGATGGTACTCAGCTAGAGGAAGGCAGTAACGTGAGCCCAGACAGAGGGGGTGCCCAAGAAGGAAAGCAATCTGGCAGTCATGTTGCCCCTGCTGCAGCATACTGCCAGGTTTGCTCCAGTGATGAGGAGGGAGGGGATGATGAGGTCACTGACTCCACGTGGGTGCCTGATAGGAGAGAGGAGGAGGAGGAGGAGGCACATCACCAACAAGGCAGGATGCTCTCCAGGGGCCAGCTTAAGGGCAGCACACTGACTGCATCACACCCCAAAGCTCCGCATTTGCAGGGCGCTGCTGTCTCTGCGCATTATTCCAAAAGTTCTTTGGTGTGGGCCTTTTTTGAGACAAGTGCATCAGATCGCACCGCTGCTATTTGCAACATATGTCTCAAGCGTATCTCGCGTGGCCAAAACATCTCCCGCTTTGGGCACCACATGCTTGACCAGACATATGTTGACCTGCCATGCAGTTCGTTGGCAAGCGTTCCTAAAAGACCCACACCAAAGAACAAAGAGGACCTTTCCTTGCTCTTCATCAGCTGAGATCTCCAACCCCACTATACCTTCAGTCCTCTCTGAGACCTGCACTGAGAGGAATGAAGGTGTAGAATTAGGTGTGTCACAGCCAAGTACTTGTGGGCAATCTGCTATCGGTACGCCGACGTCAGATTGTACCAGGCAAATTTTCCTGCCCCAGCTGCTGCACCACCGAAAGAAGTTTGCTCCCAGCCATCCACACGCCCAGTGGTTGAATGCTAGCTTGGCAAAATTGCTAGCACTTCAACTTCTACCTTTTCAGTTGGTAGACTCTGCCCCCTTCCGTGAGTTTGTGGAATGTGCGGTTCCTCAGTGGCAGGTACCCAAACGCCACTTTTTCTCACGGAAGGCGATTCCGGCTCTCTACCGACACGTGGAAGGCAATGTCCATGCCTCGCTGGACAGGGCGGTCAGCGGTAAGGTGCATATTACCGCTGACTCAAGGTCCAGCAGGCATGGACAGGGACGTTACCTAAGTTTCATGGTGCATTGGGTGACTCTGCTGGCAGCTAGGAAGGATGCAGGACAAGGTGCAGTAGTGTTGGAGGTTATCCCACCACCATGCCCCCAAAATGCTACTACTGGTGATTTTGACACACCTCTCTCCTCCACCCCCTCCTCTTCTTCGTCCTCCATGGCCTCTTCCTGTGCTTTGTCCTCGGAACCAGCGGTGCTCCGTAGGCGTTCAAGGGGCTACACAACTACGCAGGCCAAAAGATGCCATGCAGTGCTTGAGCTGGTGTGCTTGGGGGACAGGAGCCACACTGGGGCAGAGGTTCTGTCAGCTCTGCAGGGGCAGGCTCAGAGGTGGTTGACGCCATGCCAACTTAAGGCAGGAATGGTGGTTTGCGACAATGGTAGCAACCTCCTCTCCGCCCTCTGACAGGGACAAATGACCCATGTGCACTGTTTGGCTCACGTCCTTAACTTGGTGGTGCAGCAGTTCTTGGGCAGGTACCCGGGCTTACAGGATGTCCTGAGGCAGGCCAGGAAAGTCTGTGTGCATTTCCGCCGGTCATATAATGCCAGTGCTCAGCTGGCTGACCTCCAAAAGGAATTTAAGCTGACCAAGAACCAGGTGGAACTCAACGTTAGCTATGCTGCAGCGGCTGCACACGCAGCAGAGGGCCATCACTGAGTACCTGTGCGACTATGGCACCAGGACAGGGTCAGGAGAGCTTGGGTTTTTTTTCCCCACGCCAGTGGGCCATGATCAGGGATGCATGCACTGTCCTGTCACCATTTGAGGTGGCCACAAGGATGGTGAGCAGTGACAGTGCATGCATCAGTGACACAGTCCCCCTTGTCCACCTGTTGGAGCACACGCTGCATTGAATAATGGACAGGGCACTTGAGGCAGAACAGAGGCAGGAAGAGGAGGACTTCCTTAGCTCTCAAGGCCCCCTTTATCCAGACAGTGTTCTTGCGTGCCCGCCGATCACACAGGAAGAGGACGAGGAGGAGAAGGAAGAGGAGGATTGTGTCAGCATGGAGGTGGAGCCTGGCACTCAGCATCAGCAGCAGTCTTTAAGGGTTCATTTACAGTCCCAAGAAACACATGGACTTGTACGTGGCTGGGAGGAGGTGGCTGCGGATCATGTCATCCTTAGTGACCCAGAGGACTCCGGACCGAATGCCTCAGTAAACCTACGCTGCATGGCCTCCCTGATCCTGCAAAGCCTGCGGAAGGATCCTCGTATTCGTGGTATCAAGGAGAGGGATCAATACTGGCTGGCAACCCTCCTTGATCCACGTTACAAGGGTAAGGTTGCAGACCTTACCTTGCCGTCGCAGAGAGAGCAGAGGATGAAACATCTTCGGGAGGCCTTGCAGAAAGGTCTGTGCAACGCGTTCCCAGAGACTGGGAGGTTACAAACTCCTGTTCCTGGACAACGTGTTGCTGAGGCATCGGTCAGTCAAAGAAGGTGCGGTGGAGAAGGTGGCCGTCTGACCGATGCGTTCAGACAATTTTTTAGTCCGCAGCTCCAAGGTATGATCGGTTCCAGCAACCATCGCCAGCATCTGTTTTACATGGTGTAGGAATACCTAGGGCAAGATCTGACTTGGACACCTTTCCCACCGAAAATCCTCTGGGTTACTGGGTCTTGAGGATGGATCACTGGCCAGAGCTTGCACAGTATGCAATTGAGCTACTGGCCTGTCCTGCATCCAGCATTCTTTTGGAATGCACATTCAGTGCTGCTGGAGGTTTTGTAACCGATCACAGGGTGCGCCTGTCCACCGACTCGGTCGATCGACTGACCTTCATAAAAATGAATCAGTCTTGGATCACCACCAGCTACCAAGCACCTGATGCTGATGTAACCGAATAATTTTTTTGAAATGTCATATCCCTTCAAGACTTCCTATGCTGATGCTGAGTGACTATCCTGTTATGCTGAGTGACTATCCTCTTCCTCCTCAATGATCATGCTGATAGCTTGTAAGAATATTTTTGGTTCTGGGCGCCACCACCAGCAATATTTTGCAAGGAGGGTTCGTTGCTGCACTCAGCTAGAGAATTTCTGAGGGGTTGCAGTGTTGTGGCACCAGCACCAGTGCCTAAGGCCAAATTTTTCAGTCCCTATTTAACAGGGGCATGTAATTACAATTTTTGGTGCAATATTTTACAGGAGGGCTCATTCCTGCGCTCCAACTAGAGTATCTGTGAGGGGTTGCAGTGTTGTGGCACCAGTGCCTAAGGCCCAATTTTTCTCCGCCTGTTCAACAGAGACATGTAATTACAATTCTTGATCTAATATTTCACAGCAGGGCCCGTTTCTCTGCCCACCAAGAGTAACTCTGAGGATTTACAGTGTTGTGGCACCAGCACCACCACCACCAAAGGCCCAATTTTTCTGACCCTGTTCAACAGGGGCATGTAATTACAATTCTTGATCTAATATTTCACAGCATAGCCTGTTCCTGCGCCCACCAAGAGTAACTGTGAGGCCTTACAGTGTTGTGGCAACACCAACACCTAAGGCCCCAATTTCTGCAGAGTATATAGGGCAGGCCCCTACTTTCAAACATCCAACTTACAAACGACTCCTACTTGCAAACGGAAGGAGACAATAGGAAGTGAGATGAAATCTACCCCTAGGATGGGAAATTCTCTCCTGTAAGAGTTAATATGGGCCAAACCTGTCTCCTTTCCACTGATGCTTTATCACCAATTCTTGTTTCACTAAAAACCCCAAATTGTCAAACATTTGTCATTGGGACAGAAAGTGAGGTAAAATCTTCTAAAGAGGTGCACAGACAGCAAAACAAATGTCACAGGGGTGATAACCCTTCCCTATGTTTTTCAAAAAGCTTAAAAATAGATTTTTTGGCTGGAGCTACACTTTAAAAATGTACCAGTTCAAAATTACAAACAGATTCTACTTAACAACAAACCTACAGTCCCTGTCTTGTTTGCACCGCCTATATACTGTTGTTCAGAGGGCCTGGGGCCCCACGCCTTTCCTTTTTTTAATTTGGGTGCGGGGTTCCCCTTAATATCCATACAAGACCCAAAGGGCCCGGTAATGGACTGGGGGGGGTAGCCATGCCATTTGTCTCACTGATTTTCATCCATGTTGCCGGGACCCGACATTACATTACAGCCGCAAGCAGTTTTAAATGACTTTTATTCCTTTAGAAATGTCATTTTGTGCAGGGACTGTTCTAAACACGGGAAACACACGCCACTTTACAGGCATACTATAGACACCCCTCAGGTATGATATTTAAAGGAATATTTTACTTTTTTTTTTTTTTTTCACTTTAAGCATCATTAAAATCACTGCTCCCGAAAAAACGGCCGTTTTTAAAACTTTTTTTTGCATTGATACATGTCCCCTGGGGTAGGACCCAGGTCCCCAAACCCTTTTTAGGACAATACCATGCAAATTAGCCTTTAAAATTAGCACTTTTGATTTCGAACGTTCGAGTCCCATAGACTTCAATGGGGTTCTAAAGTTTGCGCGAATTTTCAGTCCGTTGGCAGGTTCTGGTGCGAACCGAACCAGGGGGTGTTCGGCTCATCTCTAGACCCCACTAAAACATGCAGTAGGGCAGACCAGTACTGGAGGTGGCATGTGCAGCCACCTGCAGTCAGTGGTCCGGAGTTACCACTCAATAGCTAATATTTATGTCTACTTGTAAGCATTTTATTTACAGTTTTTCTGTCCTTCCTGCCTGTCATATTTCCCTGACCAGGACAGGGATTGCCTAAAATGAAAAAAAAAAAAAAAAGCTAATATTGTTCAAACTAAAATACAAAAAAATACTATCGGTGGTAGAAAATGGATGAGTCTGGACCAGTGTTTGACTCTGAGCACTATCAAAGGTCATGTTTCTGCCCTTTTATCATTTTTCATTGGCCTTACACTCCTTGAATAAGAAGCCCTTCTCTGGTTCTCTGGTTCTGTCTGTGTTTTAGAACAAGTCTTTTTTAAACAATAGAGACATTTATATCACTACTTTCATCTAGAAGGTGGGATTAATTGTAGCCATTACCTCTGCAAGGTGGGATTGCTTAAAGCAGAGTTCCAGCCGTTTCTGTGTTTATTAAAAGTCAGTAGCTACAAAAAGTCTAGCTGCTGACTTTTAATAAACACACACTCACCTGTCCCATGCTCCAGCGATGTGGCCGCCTGAAGCCTTGGTCCTCTCCCCGGCGCCGTCATTACTAGTGTGGGCACCCGGGTGTGACAGCCTGCGGCTTCACAGTCGGGTGCGCACTGCGCATGCGTGAGTCGCGCTACCCACCCTGAATGGCCGAGCAATCGACTGGGACCTGTGACCTGTCCCAGAAGATTGCAGGGAAAGAGGGGGAGAGGAGAACTTCCGCTCAAATTGCCTAGGCAGTGCAAGCGGAAGTGGGAGCTGAATACCTGTCAGAACTAGGTATTCACTCCCCCCCCCCCCAAAAGAAAAAAATTTGTGGCATGTCAGGGGGTTAGGAGTCATTAAAGCAGAAGTTTCACTTTTGCGTGGAACTCCGCTTTAAATTTAATGGCAGATATGGCAAAGGCTTGGGTAAGGGATGCTTTGATGCACAAAACTGTGCACAGGACAGTTTTTTCTTGTGTTAGGAAAAACTGCAAACCAAAACCAACTTGTGTTAGGGCAGCCAACCTAAGACCTTTGGTTTTCCCCTTGCAGCTATGCCACCAGTGCAAACAAGTGAAACAAAATGTTAAAACAAACAAATTCCCTCCCAAGGTGACAACAATGATGTTGAGTAATATGTGCAAGCCTCAAATGCTTATGCGTTGTCAGTAGGGATGAGCCGAACACCCCCCTGTTCGGTTCGCACCAGAACATGCAAACAGGAAAAAAGTTTGTTCGAACACGCGAACACCGTTAAAGTCTATGGGACACGAACATGAATAATCAAAAGTGCTAATTTTAAAGGCTTATATGCAAGTTATTGTCATAAAAAGTGTTTGGGGACCTGGGTCCTGCCCCAGGGGACATGGATCAATGCAAAAAAAAGTTTTAAAAACGGACGTTTTTTTAGGAGCAGTGATTTTAATAATGCTTAAAGTCAAACAATAAAAGTGTAATATCCCTTTAAATTTCGTAGCTGGGGGGTGTCTATAGTATGCCTGTAAAGGGGCGCATGTTTCCTGTGTTTAGAACAGTCTGACAGCAAAATGACATCTCGAAGGAAAAAAACCATTTAAAACTACTCGCGGCTATTGCATTCCCGACAATACACATAGAAGTTCATTGATAAAAACGGCATGGGAATTCCCCACAGGGGAACCCCGAACCTAAATTTTAAAAAAAAATGACGTGGGGGTCCCCCTAAATTCCATACTAGGCCCTTCAGGTCTGGTATGGATATTAAGGGGAACCCCGGCCAAAATTTAAAAAAAAAATGACGTGGGGTTCCCACTAAATTCCATACCAGACCCTTCAGGTCTGGTATGGAGTTTAAGGGGAACCCCGCGCCAAAAAAAAAAAAAAACGGCGTGGGGTCCCCCCAAAGATCCATACCAGACCCTTATCCGAGCACGCAACCTGGCAGGCCGCAGGAAAAGAGGGGGAGGACGAGAGTGCGCCCCCCCCTCCTGAACCGTACCAGGCCACATGCCCTCAACATTGGGAGGGTGCTTTGGGGTAGCCCCCCAAAACACCTTGTCCCCATGTTGATGAGGACAAGGGCCTCATCCCCACAACCCTGGTCGGTGGTTGTGGGGGTCTGCGGGCGGGGGGCTTATCGGAATCTGGAAGCCCCCTTTAACAAGGGGACCCCCAGATCTGGCCCCCCCCTGTGTGAAATGGTAAGGGGGTACATAACCCTACCATTTCACTAAAAAACTGTCAAAAATGTTAAAAATGACAAGAGACAGTTTTTGACAATTCCTTTATTTAAATGCTTCTTCTTTCTTCTATCTTCCTTCATCTTCTTCTTCTTCTGGTTCTTCTGGTTCTTCCTCCAGCGTTCTCGTCCAGCATCTCCTCCGCGGTGTCTTCTATCTTCTTCTCCTCGGGCCGCTCTGCACCCATGGCATGGGGGGAGGCTCCCGCTCTTCTCTTCATCTTCTTCATCTTCTTCTCTTCTTCTCTTCTTCTCTTCTTCATTTTCTTCTCTGGGCCGCTCCGCATCCATGCTGGCATGGAGGGAGGCTCCCGCTGTGTGATGGCGTCTCCTCGTCTGACGGTTCTTAAATAACGGAGGGCGGGGCCACCCGGTGACCCCGCCCCCCTCTGACGCACGGGACATGACAGGACTTCCCTGTGGCATTCCCCGTGACATCACAGGGAAATCCCGTCAAGTCACCGTGCGTCAGAGGGGGGCGGGGTCACCGGGTGGCCCCGCCCCCGTTATTTAAGAACCGTCAGACGAGGAGACGCCGTCACACAGCGGAAGCCTCCCTCCATGCCAGCATGAATGCGGAGCAGCCCGGAGAAGAAAATGAAGAAGAGAAGAAGAGAAGAAGAGGAAGAAGAGGAAGAAGAGGAAGAAGAGGAAGAAGAGGAAGAAGATGAAGAGAAGAGCGGGAGCCTCCCACCATGCCATGTAGGAGATGCTGGACGAGAACGCCGGAGGAAGAACCAGAAGAACCAGAAGAAGAAGATGAAGGAAGAAAGAAGAAGCATTTAAATAAAGGAATTGTCAAAAACTGTATCTTGTCATTTTTAACATTTTTGACAGTTTTTTGGTGAAATGGTAGGGGTAAGTACTCCCTTACCATTTCACACAGGGGGAGGACCGGGATCTGGGGGTCCCCTTGTTAAAGGGGGCTTCCAGATTCTGATAAGCCCCCCGCCCGCAGACCCCCGCAACCACCGGCCAGGGTTGTGGGGATGAGGCCCTTGTCCTCATCAACATGGGGACAAGGTGTTTTGGGGGGCTACCCCAAAGCACCCTCCCAATGTTGAGGGCATGTGGCCTGGTACGGTTCAGGGGGGGGCCGCACTCTCGTCCCCCCTCTTTTCCTGCGGCCTGCCAGGTTGCGTGCTCGGATAAGGGTCTGGTATGGATTTTTGGGGGGACCCCACGCCATTTTTTTTTTTTTTTTTTTTTGGCGCGGGTTCCCCTTAAAATCCATACCAGACCTGAAGGGTCTGGTATGGAATTTAGGGGGAACCCCACGTCATTTTTTTTTAAAATTTTGGCCGGGGTTCCCCTTAATATCCATACCAGACCTGAAGGGCCTGGTATGGAATTTAGGGGGACCCCCACATCATTTTTTTTTTTTTTAATTTTGGTTCAGGGTTCCCCTGTGGGGAATTCCCATGCCGTTTTTATCAATGAGCTTCTATGTGTATTGTCAGCAATGCAATAGCCGCGAGTAGTTTTAAATGGGTTTTTTCCTTCGAAATGTCATTTTGCTGTCAGACTGTTCTAAACACAGGAAACATGCGCCCCTTTACAGGCATACTAGAGACACCCCCCAGCTACAAAATTTAAAGGGATATTACACTTTTATTGTTTGACTTTAAGCATTATTAAAATCACTGCTCCTGAAAAAACGGCCGTTTCTAAAACTTTTTTTTGCATTGATCCATGTCCCCTGGGGCAGGACCCAGGTCCCCAAACCCTTTTTATGACAATAACTTGCATATAAGCCTTTAAAATTAGCACTTTTGATTTCTCCCATAGACTTTTAAAGGGTGTTCCGCGGCATTCGAATTTGCCGCGAACACCCCAAATTGTTTGCTGTTCGGCGAACTTGCGAACAGCCAATGTTCGAGTCGAACATGAGTTCGACTCGAACTCGAAGCTCATCCCTAGTTGTCAAGTTGCCTGATCCCTTGGACAACCTTGCCTTGTATATTGTTTCTGGTGAACCTTGAACTCTTTGCGCCTTCTATGAACAAGAGTATTGGGTTCTCTGCAGCTATCTTGCTCCTTTGCATACCTGCAGCTGTCCTTATCTTCGCTACCAATCATTATCGACCTTGGCTTATACGTTGACTGCGCTTCTGCTTCGTCCATTTCCTGAAGCTCGCTTGCTCTCTTCCTGTTGAGGCAATCCTGAGGGCCAAGACCTGGCATTAGCATGCAGTGAAACCCATCTCTACAATCAGGAGCTCTGGTGAAGACCAGCTGACTACTAATGAATCTCTCTATAGCTACAGCCACTGGCCCAAAAGCCTGACTCCCGAACATGACATTTGTATTTTAAGCAATTGCAGACGTGTGAAAATGGCACCGTCATGTTAACTTGTGCTCTTGCTAACCCAACTTGATCCTGTCGTAATTTTACATTACCTTTTCACTCAGAATTTTTTTTCCCTGCTTGCGTTGCAATGTAGTGTTAAAAGAAGAATAAAGCTCTCTAAAAGTAAAATACATGTGTTCACTTTGAGGTTTACCAAGCGCTTTATGTTACAAAAAAAATCGCGCTAATGTGATTTTATTATAATTTTCAATTTCAATTAAATTTTTAAAATTTACATTTTTTGCGGTAGATGCACAAATACAAAAACATTGCATTCAGAAAAACTTCAGCAAAATCCAATTCCTCCAATTTTTTAAAAAATGTATTCCCAATGAAAACCAAACAAATACATTTTTGTGTATCAGGATTTTCAACCAAATTAAAGCCCTGTCCCCAAAGAAAATGTATAATACTTTAGGGTAGACTGCAAATGCTAGGGCACAATGTTTCGACATCCCTGAAATTGAACACAAAAATGTTCTGGGTCTTGGGGATTTAAGGGGAAAAAGGACTGGGGACTCAAGTGTTTAAAATGAGTGGCTACTATGCGCTATAGAAGCCAGGAACTTTGAACTGGATTACAAGGAATCTTTCCAGTAGAAAGTACATGGGCAGATTTTAAAAAAATGGCTGCACCTTTGAGTAAGGGGAGTAATAACCAGCACAAAGAAATGGCTGCTTTGCACCATTGAGGAGGAGAAAAAAGACCAGGAACTTTCCACTGGATTAGAAAGTTCTTGGTTATATAAAAGAATGGCTGGTATGTACCCCTAAGTAGGAGTAGGAAGAAAATTGTGCATTGATTGCTGCTTTGCCCCTTTGAGGATGAGGAAGAGGGGAAAAAAGCATGTTAGCAGAACTCTAAAAGAAAGGGGCTGTTATGCTCCTTTGAAGACTGTGTGCTTTTTACTGCCTGCCCTGCTACTTGTCACATTGAAGTGCTTCTCCCACCTAGCTCTTTGCTGCAGGCATATGTTTCCTTATGAATATGGTATCCAAGTGACATGTACTTTTTCCACAGCTAATATGCTGCAGGCAGAGGTTGCAGAACACAACTCTTCTGTCAGCAACAAATATGTTAAAAAAAGGTATACACTGCAGGGCTCTTTCTATTTACTGACTATTTAAGTGCTCGCATACTGTTTTGATGCTGGTTTTCTAACAAACTTATAATATTTAGAATATTTTGGGAATAGCTGTGTATATGGCAATGGGAGGAGTTGTTTTAGCTTTTTTTAAGACAATACAGTGCAGTACTATGAAAAAGATGCTCACAAACTACAGTATACTAATAAACTGTTTTGCCACTGCTTAATTAGTATGAAGTTTGAGGGGTTTAGCTTTATATTTTTTAAGAGTGCACTTTGTTTTTAGATCTGTTGTGTATGCCACTTTCACAGTTATATTCAGGTCTATTACCGCTGAATAAAAAAGGGTGTTTTTCCAAGTTGTAATAAAACATATTGGGGTGCTACTGTATTTAAGCCAACCAAAAATGCAAAATTAAGCAGGTCAATTACACATGCAAATCACTAAAACAATGCTAAAATACAGTGTTGTCAAACCTGTCTATTATAATCTTGCATAACAACACACACAGTCTAAAAACATGACAAACATGAAATTGAAAGTTCTTCAACAAAGTCACATGAAATGGAGGAATCACTCCCTACTGTACCGTACTGTGTACCATAGATAAAATAAAGTTATTAAATGTCCCCATGGCAGTGCCCAGCTCCTCGTTACCTTTCTTTTACAGTGCCTTGCCTGTAATTTTAAAAAAATAGACCATTCATTTTCAAGTTTTACCCTAATTTAGTGTGTGGATTAAATTTCACATTTTTGGACTTTATAAAGGGTTTGACGAATCTGCAAATGCAACGCAGGCACATTCACTCATCTCTATTTGTAAAAATAAATCTAAAAAAATGAACTTATAACTGGAGCATGGAAATTATTCCGATATATTATATATAATCATACCTCACAACCCTCTAAGATGACAAGAAGAAAAAATTTTGCAAAAAGTACGTAGGCAAAGGACACACTCTGAGTTACTTTACATGGGGTTTTAATGTGCCAAACATGATTGGTTAAGCCCACAAGTGTTTTATTAAAACTAGTTTTCCTTTCTACACTTTAAACTAACTCATGCAATAATGGAATGAGAAATTTTAGTTTACAGTTTCAGTAGAACTTCCCAACCTAGGCCATAGACAAAAGACATCCTTGGCTGGAAGTAGAATACCGGGGTTATGGTTGCAACAATATGCCATAACCAGGGTATTGTTTTTTTCAGCCGGTGATTCTCTAACTGTTAAAAGTGATCCGAGCGGTGGTTCCCAGGCTTACCTGGGCAATCGGTAGTTCTGGGAACCCATCCAGCGGTTGCGGCACCTGGTAGCAGAGATGAGCAGAGGAAAAATGGCCTCCGCTCATGTCTATGGTCTAGGAGAACCGGAGAAATGGCATGATGTCACTTTCGGTTCTGGCCCAATGTAAACAAGCCTTTTTTTTTAAAGCACTATATCAATTTCTTTGTTTTTTATCGAATGCTTTACATTGTAGAGGGGAGATCTGGAGTCTTATAAAAAAATATGTATTAAAATATATAATAATAAAAATGTTTTTTAAAGCATTCCTGCCCCTCCCCCATCTTGTGCTCACTCGCAGTGGTGAACGAATATGTAGGTCATGCCCACAGAGCAAGAGCAATAATTCTAGCACTAGATCTCCTCTGTAACTCTAAACTGGTAACCTGTAAAAAATGTTAAAGCATCGCCTATGGAGATTTTTAAGTACCGCAGTTTGCTGCCATTTCACAAGCGTGCAAAATTTTAAAGCATGACATTATGGGTATCTATTTACTCGGCATAATATCATCTTTCATATTTTACAACAAATTAGGTTATATATTGTGCTTGTTTTTTTTTTTCCAGAAAAATTGCGTTTGAAAAAACGCTGCGCAAATACTGTGACATAAAAAATTGTAACGATCACCATTTTATTCTCTAGGGTCTCTCCTAAAATATATATATAATGTTTGGGGGTCCTAAGTAATTTTCTAGCAAAAAAGCACAGATGTTTTCATATATGAAAGAAGTGTCAGAATCGAGTCGGTTGGCAAGCGGTTAAATAGTGAATCTTTGTTATAGAGGTCTATTTATTAGACCAAAAAGAGAGTGGAACAGTGAGATTTAGTTCCAAATACAAGATAGTCCCTTAAAACGAGGGGAAGTTGGGAGATAATATATCCTTCATACCAACTTTATTGATTTTGGCCATTCAGATCCTTGAATACCAGATGGTATATCGACTCTAGGTATGGCATATTAGCTGGTGTACCAGGTCAGGGATTCTGCATCATTTTCAGATATAGATGACACCATTGGGATTATTAAGTTTATCTCAAACCAAATATTATTTTCATTTTGGATAGAGTGGGGAAAGGTTGAAATGTTTGCCAGGATTTGATTTCCTTTTATTGTCTGTGTACCATGTGGGAAGATTCACTCTCGCTTTTTGTCCTAATAACTATTGTCATCAGTACAGAAAGAGATGGGAAATTCAAAGTTACAGAGTTGTCATTAAAACAAGAGTTGGAGGGCAATTTTCCAATGGAAACACATGTTGCTGTGACAACTGGGTGGGGAGCCCCATTAGGAAGGCTGTTACAGCATAATAAACATCTATGTCCATGAGTTGAAGATGTTAGTGCCTGACCCTGCACCCCCTGAGATGTTTCTATTCAAGAAGAGCTGACATTAGACACACAGAAATCTTCAGGACCATCATCATTACTAGTCACAGATCACCTTTTCAGAATGTGCAGTAAGGAGAAGTTGTTTTGTTGGCACTGAAGATTCATTGCTCCCAGAGACATCTTGGTCGGCATTTGTCCTCTATAAAAATATACTTGTTTCTTCTCTGATCAAAACCAACAATACATCTGAGGCTTGCAGTTCTACAAAAAGCTAAAGCTGAAGGAAGTTTGTATTAGGGTTATAGGTTAAGGGGTATTTGTGTGCAGGAGCACTAACACTTATGTGATAAAATAAAATATTCAGATGGTAATTATTGTTGCGTTCTACTATTGTTTTTCTTTTACGAACTACTAGACTACTTCTTTTAACACTTGCTTGCTCTGGCAGTGGGAGGGGTGATGGTGTTAGAATTTACACTAAGATCTGATTTGAATAAATAGACCGGTGAGCTACTAAGGACAAAACAGTTACCTGAAAAATGAATGATAAAAGTTAACACCATTTCGTGACACCTTCCGTCAAAAACACTGATTCCTAGTAAAATAATGACTATACTGTCAGTTCTCCTGCTACCTGTCCTTCATTTAGGCATACTTTCTGTTATGATCAATGACGGTTATGTGACTGTAACAGATGACAGTACCAGATGTAACAGAGCGAGGTTGCCATCTAAATTTTGCCATGGGACCCCAGGATTTGTAGTTACGTCCCTGGTACCAACTTGCATTTGTAATAACCTGCTTTGATGATCGTAATACAGTAAAATGTAATTTATTGGAATACAAGTGTTTTGGTTAGTTACTAATTAGCATTGTTTTTAATATTTTTCTTATTCTAAACAATGCTCCAGTGAAAGTGTTTATAGCTTAAACAACATGGAGGATTATAAAAGTACCTACTAGCTCATTATGAAATACTTACCTTAGAACGAGGCGTCGGTATCTTACCTGGTCCACGCCGAGGTAGCTGACATGTTGCCTCGGCGTGTCTTCCGGGTATCGTGGCTCCAGCGCTGTGAGTGGCTGGAGCCACAATGTGATCACTCCTGCGCATGCGCGCGGGAGATTTCTTTCCCGGCAAGGTCCAGCATCTGCCGGGCCTCCAGCCGAGAATCCCCTGTGCGCATGCACCGCTGCAGTCAGTGGCTCATAGCAAGGGGAATATCTCCTAAACCGTACAGGTTTAGGAGATATTTTTTTTACCTACAGGTAAGCCTTATTATAGGCTTACCTGTAGGTAAAAGTTAAAAAATTGACTATACAAACGCTTTAATAATAGCATTAATATTGTATATGTTGCTGCAAAGCTATATAATGCTAAAATTCTGCTCTTACTATTTATGTATACTTTTACATCTAGCAGATGATGAAAGCCATATGTAGCGCTAGCCCTGTAGGACCTGCTGTTTTTAACTGGTTCTTCCCCAAACAATGCAGAGGCCACCAATCATCCAAGCAACAGTCTATTCACTCTTGCTCCAATAAACAGTCTAGGGGTTGTCTTTCTATAATTTAGTGCTTGCAGAACAGGGGAGGGCTTAAGGTAGTATGGGATACTCTGGAAATACTGCATTGTAACAGGAGGAAACACTTCACTAGGCTAAGCTTCTTTCTACAGTCTTTATGCCAAGGGATAAAGGGAAATGAGCAGAACTCAGACCCTGTAAGAGCTGTTTCAGAGAGACAGCTATCACTGGCACTTATCACCAGTCAGTACTCACAATGTCACAAGACAGCTAAACATACCCCAGTCTCCAATGGACATCTCTATGTCACAGGACAACTACACAGTTCCCAGCTTCCCATCAGACATCTTTCAGTGAGGGAAAGATTAATACTCACAATGCCACAGGTCAGCTATACAGTTTCTGGATTCTACCAGAAACTCTTTAGTGAGTTCTCCAGGCCAGATCTTTACGTAAAGTCACTTAATTAACTCCACCCACACACACACACACACACACTCCAACTCCGCTATAGCTAGGAGCTTGATTAACATCAACAAACTCCAGCAGAGCTGCCCTCAAGGGACAGCAGCCCCTGTAACTGTGGAACTTCTCCAGTAGGACAAGAACCCAGCTGCTCCAGACCCAGACTATTTATGTTCTACTCTGCCACATACTGGGCAAAGCTCCCCGGGGATTGGCTGGAGCACAAAAAATATTCAATCTGTCCATTTGACTCTCCCAAGCCCTATGTTCTAGAAGCCTCTAGAAATCATAGGGAAACAGTCAAACCTACAAACAGTGAGTTCCAGAACAGCCCAAAAAATCAATAGCTGCTTCATTGATTACAGAGGAGCCAAAAAAGAACTAAGTTTATCATCCTAGCAGCCTATCTAAGAGGGTGCTATATATTCAATCGTCATCATCCATACCACTCAGAGCTAACATTTGGTTCAAGATTACTATTTTAAAATTGATCTGTTTTTTCTTCTTTCTAGCCTGTGCTGAAGCCTATGCTAAAACTGAAGAGCAGAATGGTTGTACTACAGGATGTAGAAAACAGCTTGCTGAAGCTGAAAATCAGAAGGAAAAGGTAGTTTATTTATGAGTTTTGTATTTATAAAAATGAACCCGGAACAGCTCTAAAATGTTGGACAGAGGCTGCTAAATTGCTTGAATTTGAATTTGCTGTGGCTTTGTTTAATAATACTGCATTCGTTCCTCTTACTGTACATAAAGATTCCTGGCAGCTACTGTATAGGTAATCTCCAAACTGATGCTCAACAATGGCATTTTAAATTGCTTAAACAAAAAGTCAATCATTTAATATTTTTTTAACAGTTTATTTAAAAGTATAAAAGTTAACAATGACACAGTACATGGACATTAGATATACGCGTAAGGTCACAAAAATCAGAAGCAACAGATCGAGTACAGCTGGTATTAAGTGTCTCAAGTATAGTGCAGTGTGACAATCCCATCCAACATGCTATCCCCGGGTAAGATGGGGGGTGGGGGGATGGAGAAGCACGTTATAGAGTCATCATTGCAAGCATCGCCAAAGATATCGTGTAGGACACTGTAGTATTGCCTAGGACATAGACAGGTATGAGGTTTCAGGTTCAGAGTTGAATTTAGTATAAATGTTCCCTGTTCAGGGAACGAACAAACAAAATAATGTGTTCATCCATCTATGAGTCAAACCTCCAGCTGCTAAATGTGACCACTTCCAGTTCTGGTTGATTGTTGATTGCTAGGGAGGCGGTGGCAGCCAATTTCCTAGCAACTAGTGGCATTTCAGACCTGTCTATTCAGCTGTCATCCTGTGAATCCTTGCTGACAGTCTAATGTAAACAAATGGGTGGAGACTTCCGGGATGTAAGAGAGAGAGGACGTGTGCAGGCTGAGCTCCGCTCCAACATCCACCCTGAACACTTTTTCAGTGCCGATTCTCCTGAGACTCGGCTTTACCTAGGCACCCTGGGGTCCAAAAAGGCTCTCGGTACATCGCGGGGTCCCACCATATCTCCGGGTAAGCTCCGGTCCTCCTCTGCTTCCAGCACCGCTAAGTCCGCCGCGGCCGCCATCTTGCGCACAAGGCTCTCTGCAGGGAATATGTTGGTCGGCACACAGACGCTCCCTGACCCTGCTTCTTCACCTGCAACCTCTCATGCTGAGCTGCTAGCAGCAATTAAGGCAGGGAACGACAAAGTAATGGTCAAAATAGATCATTTGGCTACCGACATCAGCTTAATCCGGCATGACATGGACAAATTTAGATCCCGCTTTACAGAGGCGGAGGGCCGGATCTCACAGCTAGAGGATGACACCAGAGCAGATTCCAGGGACCTCCGTGCGCTGCAATTACAGGTAAAGGTTCTGCAGGAGAAGTCGGTGGACACAGAAAATCGCCTGAGGAGAAACAACTTAAGGATTATAGGTCTCCCTGAAAAAACAGAAGGTAATAAACCTGCTGAATTTGCGGAATCCTTCCTCATTTCATTGTTGGATTTACCTGCCATGCCTCCTACCTTTGTGGTAGAAAGGGCACACAGAATCCCGCCAACCCCTCCAATCCCTGGCAACCCTCCCAGGCCGTTTCTACTAAGGCTTTTGAATTACAGGGACAGAGACAGGATCCTGGCAGCAGCTAGAGATAAACAAGAACTGCGGTTCAATAATGCAAAAATTATGCTGTTTCCTGATTATTCTCCTGAGGTTCAGCAGCGACGCCGGGCCTTCACGGAGGTCAGAAGACGCCTAAGGGACAAGGGCCTCAAGTTCAGTTTATTATACCCCAGCAAGCTCCGAGTCGTGGATGGTGACCGTGCACATTTCTTTGTTGATCCGGAGGCTGCCATATCCTGGTTAGATGGCCGTGGGTGATACATGCAATGCGGGTAATATTTTTACCATTATAACTCTTTTGTATAGGCCATTTTGGGCCCAATTTTTTTTTTTTTTCTCTTTTTTTTTCTTTTGGCTTTTTGGAAGTTTTTGGTTTTTCTTTTTTACTGTTATTTTCACGTTTTATTATATGCAATGCCCAAGATTTACGCCTTCCAGCTGGGAGGTTTACAGCTTGCTATGCTACTATGCTATTTACTAGCATCCGAAGGGTGGACTAGTAAACCGACGCCTTGCACACAAATCCATTGTCGGTTTTTCGTTATTACCCACATATCACTCCCTCCCCTACTTTCTTTTTGGATTTAATGAATGCACTTTACCTGGAGTCGGACTGCTTGGTCTCTCGGATGCGGATTGCCTTCTCACACCGAGAGTCAAGCCACAACCCAAATTCACAACCTAAACTCAAATCCTTCACTTTGACCTATCCCCCCCCCCCCTTTTTTTTTTTCTCTTTTTCAATTTTTCTTTTAACCTAGTGGTGGACGGGTTTAAGGACAATACCCACACCCACCCAGTCGCAAGGTGTTTGGACACATTGTAGCGTGATATCCCCTCTCAGGGGTATATCTACAGTTTGTAGTTTTCTGGGTTTTTTTTTTGTTTTTTTGTTTTTTTTTCTTTCTTCTTTTTTTTTTCTTTTTTTGGGTAAAACTATTCCCAACTCTCCTCTCTGTTTTTTTCTTTTTTTTGGAGAGGAGATGGGACTTAGTAGGATAAGCACTCAGTGCTTGGGTATTTTATGTTTTATTTTGTTTGTTTTTGCTTTAGTTTGTATAAGGTTGCTTCAAAGATTTAACACTGCTGGTACACGTTGGTATAACCTAGAGATTTTGCTGCCTGTGAGTCGCCCTAAATTGTGTTCCTCCTGTCAACTTTTGTGGTCATGGCTCCTTAAACCTACATGGCTACCCCCCTAGTTGAGACGTTCACCGTCCTCTCATGGAATGTCAGAGGCCTCAACTCTAAATTTAAACGGCACTGCTGACAAGATATTTATAAACCCATTCCCCACATCTCATTCTTTTACAAGAAACTCACCTCACAGGCAGCAAGGTCCTAACTAGGGTTGTCCCGATACCACTTTTTTAGGACCGAGTACAAGTACCGATACTTTTTTTCAAGTACTCGCCGATGCCGATTACCGATACTTTTTTTTTAATGTCACGTGACAGTTTTTTTTTTGCTATTTTTTTTTGGGGGGGGGGGTGAACGTTGTATGTGTGTGTTTTTTTTTTTGTTTTCTTTTACAATTTTTATTTTTTACAATAATATTTTTTTATTATTTATTGTTTTTTTTTTTTTTTTTTTTTTTTAAATCAGCCCTGTTGGGGGGCTTTGGTGAGATATCAGGGGTCTTAACAGACCTCTGATATCTCCCCCTTGAAACAGAGAAAGAGACAGAGGATAGAGATTCCCCAGTCCCTTTCTCTGCAGCCTCAGCTGCACTGAGAATGAATGGAGAGAAGACAGCGGCTTCTCTCCATTCATAAACTGACACATCATAATCACAGAAGATTACAATGTTTCAGTTATGTGAATGGACAGAGTCAGCTGACTCTCTCCATACACAAAGGAAGGAGGGGGAGGACGGAGGAACTGAGGGGGAGAACGGAGGGAACAGATGAGAGAGGAATGCAGGGGACAGAGAAGGATAGAGGAACGGAGGGGGAGAGATAAGGAGAGAGGAACGGAGGGGGAGTACGGAGGGGACAGATAAGGATAGAGGAATGCAGGGGACAGCGGAGAGGCACAGAGGAACAGAGGGGGCACGGAGGAGGATGCAGTGACAGTCAGCTGTGAGCGATCACCGCTGTATGTCACTAAAGCTGGTGAAAGCCGCTGGGGGAGAATCCTGTAACTCCCCCACGCGCCGATCACAGCTGTCCTCCAGGTATCGGGGGAAGCATCGGGAGCATTTGCCCGAGTACAAGTACTTGGGCAAATGCTCGGTATCGGTGCCGATACCGATACTAGTATCGGTATCGGGACAACCCTAGTCCTAACCCTTAAAAAACCCTGCATCCAGAGGGCCATCCATGCTACTTACTCCTCCTATGCCAGAGGGGTCTCAATTTTAATACATAAGAAATTTCCCTGTACGATTGAGGATGTGTGTACGGACCCCCAGGGCAAGTTTGCAATTGTGGTGCTTACACACTGGTCCCAACGATATATAATTATAAATGTTTATATCCCCCCACCCTTTACACATGATTTGTTATATAAGGTCTTGGAAAAAGCTGCTCCCTTTTGTCCGGGGAAATTATTAGTGATAGGTGACTTTAACTCTATCATCTCCCCAGACTTGGATAGACCTGTTCCACCTAAGAACCATGGTTCTGAACTATCTACTTGGGCCCAGGCAATGGGGCTAGAGGAGATATGGAGATGGAAACACCCGGCCATCAGAGCATATTCATGCTTCTCGGGCCTCCCACAAGACTGCCTCACGAATTGATTTGGCTTTTTCTAACCCGGCTTTGCTGACAGACGTAATAGAAGCCAAGTACTTACCTAGTGGGCTGTCCGATCATAGCCCATTGGTAATCGAGTTTGGTTCTCCCGCATGTCGTGATGCGGCCTTGTGGAGGCTGGGGGCTCAGTGGATCTCTCACCCTGAGGTGGCCGACATTATTCCACCTAGATTAGCGGAGTTTTGGGATCTTAATGAAGGCTCTTCATCTCCACAGGTGGTCTGGGATACATTCAAGGCCTATACTAGAGGGCAATACATTTCAATTATTGCGAGTGTCAAGAGGCAGCAAGGCCAGGAAACCCATAGGCTACAACAGATAGTAGTGGATCAAACAGTAACCTATAGCGCAGACCCCACAATAGCTCACTTCGATTCACTAAGCGCCGCTCAGAGCTCACTAAATTTACATTTGACGGAGGTTACGCGACTGGATATGCATAAAGGAAGGCAGCGGTTTTTTGAGCAGGGAGACAAAAATGGTCGTTTCCTGGCTATGCTGGCGCAGCATGAACATCCATTTACAGTGGTTTCCAGTCTGCGGTCTCCAGCTGGGGACACGGTGACTTCTCAGTCAGAAATTCTACAATTGTGTGGTGGTTAAACCCCGATAAAACCAACGCGGCTTCCGCTCTGGAGGCCACGCTGGTGGGCTCTTGGGAATCCCTTCGATATTTAATCTATAAAGGCCCACGTGCCCCATAATCACTAACCCCTTCCATGCTTACCACCCTGCGGGCCTGGAGAATGGGTCTAGTCATCGAAAAATACACTCAGACTGAAATTTCTCCCAATGCCCCCTTGTGGTTAAACCCCAACTTACCACATTTCCATAAACTTACAGACCCTCAGGCATGGACCAGATACGGTATAAAATTAATCTCACAGGTGGTGTCACAGGCTTCATTGCTTTCCTTCCCCCAGCTCTCCTCTCAGTATAACTTACCGCAACACTATCAGTTCCGCTATTTTCAACTTTTGCATGCATTTGAGGCTCAATTCCCACGTTCCTCCTGTATTCTAACTCAATCCAGGTTGGAGAAGACACTTAGATCCGGTTGTACTGAGAATCCCACATCGCGCTTATATGCGCATCTGGTTTACGTGTCTTTGCCACCGCTGGACGGCCTCTGGTCCCGTTGGCAGCGCGATATTCCCGCTTTGGACGGCGACGACTGGGATGATGTTTGGGACTTTCCCTTTAGGTCGCTAGTCTCTATACGCGACAGACTAGTGCAATTCAAAATAGTACACCGGGCGTATTTCACCCCACACAGACTTCATTTAATGAACCCTGCCCACTCTCCTGAGTGTTGGAGATGTGGCTCCACCCCAGGAGATTTTTCTCACATTTTTTGGCATTGCCCAAAGATACAACAATTTTGGGGGGAGGTACTTGCTCTAACCAATAAGGTTGCATCGACTAATTTACCATTGTCAATGGAGATCTGCATGTTGGGCCTAATAAAAAACCTGGTTCCCACAATAGCTAAACGCACGATGATTGGGTTGTTATTATTTTATGCTAGGAAAATCATAGCACTGCAATGGAAAAAACCTTATTCCCCTTCAAGCGCTCAGTGGAAACGTCTGGTCAATGAGAGTCTCCCGCTATATAAAGATACCTATGCTAATAGAGGTTGCCAGTTGAAATTTGACAAAGTCTGGAGTAAGTGGATGGAGGAATTTAATATCGCTTAGTGATTATTGATTAGTTTTAGTTATTATATCATAGGATCGATGAATAAATATAGCTCCTGGTTAAGCATTATCTGTCTCTGTAGGCCCCCTTTTTGTTTACAACTCTGACCGAAGTCTACCTTTTGGCAGGAGGAAAGCGATATCTGATGTATTTGCTGTTATACCTGTACAATTTAAGCAACCAATTTGTATATGTTTGTATGTTTTTAAAAATTGAATAAAAATAAATTAAAAAAAAAAAAAAAAACAAATGGGTGGAAATGGTGGCTTATTTGGTCAATGACCATCCAGCCAAACACCCCTGCTCCTTTGTTTTTAATTTGGCTATCATCCTGGTATCTGTCATTTGGCACAAGTCTCAGTTGGGAACAGCCATGTTGGAGTTTTCTTTTCTTTGCTGGGCAATGCATTATTCGTTTTGATTGACAAGAATCTACGTTGCTGGATGACATGACTGACAATGGATTTTTTTTAAATAAGGGGCTTGTTAAAGTAACCATTGTGTTTATTTACTGTTAACATTTTTAAATGACTATGTATTGCTTGCTCATTCATGTGGAGGGGCAGTTTCTGGGTCCCGCATATTTTTAAAGAGGGCTTCTAATGATTCTGAAGAGCTATTGAATGGCTACCCCACACACACACACACACACACACAGTGCACAGGGTCCGGGCATGTAACATTCCCATAATTTTTATAGAAGAGACACGCTGCAGTCTTTACATCAATGTAGTTTTCATTGGGCATATCCTTTGTGAAGATATCCTGCAATTGTCCCACCACCCTCAAATGATTGGCATCTTAGATATACTGTGGAATAATTAACTTGTGGAGGAAAGAGTATACTGTCAATGCAGCAGTGGTCTTCTATATAAGCAGTGACAAAACAGAGAACTCCCTGTCACCACCCACTCAACCCCCACCACCACCATCAATTAAACATCACAGAGGTCCAACAGTGAGTATAAACCAATCATCTTCCAGGTTTCTTGTCAAAGCCTAATTGAACAAACTGAAGTTAGGAGCTGATTTGCTATCATGCACCGCTGCACCAGATTTTGCACTCTCCAAAAATCAACCTCATAGCATCTAATATATTTTTTTGTGTAGATAAGTATAACTTGCAAATATCAAAAATAAAGCATTACTTAAAGTGCACCTGTTTGTTTAAAAAAATATTTAAAGCTGAACTCTGGGATCCTCTCTATTTCTAAAACTGTCCAACTGTCTACAGTACGTAGAAAAAGCATATTGTATTACCTTTGATGTCATAGTAAAGAGATTGATATACTATGGCTGGATACTAGAAGAAAAGTTCAGTGAGCTGCTGCATGCAAGGTTTATTCATAGGGTTTTACTCATAGGGGTTGATTTACTAAAACTGGAGAGTGCACAATCTGGTGTAGCTCTGCATAGAAACCAATCAGCTTCCAGGTTCTTTGTCAAAGCTTAAAGTAGATGCAAACCCTCACATATATCTAGAGAAGTGAACAGCCTCTGATGATACACAGATGAAACAAATCTCACTACATAAGTTTTACATGTATATCTGCTGTCTTCAGCTTGCTATATTCTTTAGAAAGTGCAAGTCCTGTTAGAATATTTTCTTCCTGTTCAGCATTGGGTGTGGATTCTTGACATACACTGTGTGACAGCTATAAAGATAAAAAGTGGGGTAATTGGTGCTACCCTGTGAACCATTGAGTAAAACTGTTATATAAAGGATAATATAGAGGGTACCAAACTGTGGCTTTCTTACAAGGCAAAGTGTGTGTATACGTAACCTCCAGTATTACAAAAAATGTGGTACACCAAAACAAACCCAAATGTGTGTGTGACAAGTACACCTAATTATATAAATAATCAACCAAGTAATTTCCCAGATTGAAAATGAAAATCAGTGTATATCTCAGTAAGGCTGAGGCTAACAACTCAGCATATAACTAATGTGACACAAATATTTCCTCGGTTACCCAGCCAGATATACCAAGCAATTAACATGTGGTATACCCAAATCATCGTATACACAAAAAATATGAATTAAATAATTATATATACACACCACCATAAATAAAGTGCAAATTACATCAACACCTAAGTATATATATCAAACAAAATATGTGTATAAAAATAGAAATTAAGTTAAAAATATATAATTCAATGCAAAAAAATTTCCAAGTCCCACTGTGAAAATGAAAATAGAAAAAGTGTGATCCCAGAATGTCCAATAGTGGCATATAGCAGGCGACTTAGGTACTCAGCACGTAATGTGACTCTTGGTGCCCCCCCAATGGGTCCCCACTCACCAAACGTAGTTACCCCTGCAGGGGTAATAGGCAAAGAGTGGGTGACTGTGGATAAACCTCCTCCTCGGCTTTCTGTACTATCCCATCAGTTCCTCCATCAGGCTTAACCTGTCCTCTCAAACTCAGGGGTGCACTTCAGTCAGGGACCTCCCAGATCATTCCACAGTATCTCAAAGCGGGGTCTTCATAGGAAGAAACAAGGGGCTCCCATAGTGCAGTACTTAAAAATATATTTTATTAAAAATGTATATAAAAGCAGCGGCTTCCGATCGCTGGTAAGTGGAATACAAAAATGCAATGAAAAGTGTGCAGGAAGAGCCGGTCCGCGGCATGCGTACCACCTGCGTTCCAGGCTCTTTGCTTCTGCTGAGTTGTTAGCCTCAGCCTTACTGAGATATACACTGCTTTTCATTTTCAATCTGGGAAATTACTTGGTTGATTATTTATATAATTAGGTGTACTTGTCACACACACATTTTGGGTTTGTTTTGGTGTACCACGTTTTTTGTAATACTGGAGGTTACGTATACACACACTTTGCCTTGTAAGAAAGCCACAGTTTGGTACCCTCTATATTATCCTTTATATAACAGTTTTACTCAGTGGTTCACAGGGTAGCACCAATTACCCCACATTTTATCTTTATTTCTGTAAGTTCACAATAGGGGGGGCCACTATTATCCTGAGCGTGGAATTCACTATATACTTACTGTGTGACAGCTGATTGGAGGAAAAGCACACACCACCACATCACATAGGCAGAGGAAGAAAGAAACATGCAGAGCTGTGCTGTGAATAGACCAGCTCTCTGCTAATCTATTTATAGCACCCACCCTGACATAAATGTTCAGCTGCTTTTATCTCCTGTGTCTGAGAACTTGTCAGAAGTATCATGCTGATAACAGAAGAACAGAGCAGCAGAAAGACACAGGACTTAGGTCTTTGGAGAGAGATAAGAAAACACTGCAGATATATCTGCCTAGGTCAAATTGAATGAATCGTGTTTACATCAACTTAAATTGAACAAGCTGAAGCTAGAAGCTGATTGGCTGCCATACACAGCTGCACCAGATTTTGCACTCTCCAGTTTTAGTAAATCAACCTCATTGTGTGCTTGGAGACTAGACTTTTCAAAGAATTTAAGTATGAAATGGGAGACCAGATCCATTTTTTTAATACAGATCCTCTGTGATGTTTTATATTTTGTTGCTATGCTGATTGGGGATATTTACCCTGATCCAGTAAGACAGACACAGGCAAGAAGAAAAAAACTGACATATATTCTGTCTCTTCCCCTCTCTATCCTAATTTTAGGGCTGCATTCACACCTGAGCGTTTCGTTTTCAGGCAGAAAGGCACGCGATTTTACTGCGTTTTTGCCACAATTTTATAGAGGTCAAAAGGTCACCGATGTAAAAAGCAGAAAACCACCTGTAATCTGCCTAAAAAGAAGCTCATGTACTTTTTTGAGCTTCAGGCATTTTGCTTCAGGTGACAAAACGCTCAGATGTGAACAGGTGTAATTGAAATGAATGAGATTTTGCTTGTTGGGCATTTTTCTCGGGAGTTTTACGAGCTAAAAACACTCAAGTGTGAATGCAGCCTAAGCCTAGTTTCACACTGATGCGATCCGGGAACCAGCGCGATTACAGTGCTGGTTCCTTCATCTCATCTCTCCCGCAGGCAGTCCACACTGCCTTCTGCGAACCGCTGCGGGCGTCATTACATTATAATGACACCCCCAGATCGGTTCCCAGATCACAGTGCAAACTGTGAACTTACAGGAATCAGATCGCATAGGTGAGAACACCCATGCGATCCGATTCTAGTGTGGGGAAAAACAAGTCCCTGCACTTTTTTCTGTGCGAATCTGATGCGAGTTCAGCCATACAACTGTATGGCTGAAGTCGCATCTCACAGATATCACATGTGATCAGCACCGCATGTGCGGGTGTGAATCCCATGCGATGGCTGTGATCGCACTGGTGTGAACCTGGGCTAAGAGAAAAAAGGTTTTGGCTGGAGTTGCACTTTATGATTTTGACAGCTTTACCAGCTAAACATTGTTCTGATTTGAAAGAAGGATAATAGTGGCAAACTGAGTTAAATTGTTGATTACCTTCACAGCCCATGCGTTTATATATAAAGCAGTAATCTGCTGATTGCATAGCAATTTTTGTAATATGTATTCTATAAGTACATTTTACATTACTGTAAATTTGGTATATGATGTAACAATTTATATACTGTATATTGCACTCAATGTTTTGATTCTTCAAAGCACCACTGTCATTGACCATAGACAAAAACACACATGGTTAGCAGCTGTCAACAGAAAGTTTTCTTTTGAAACTTGACAATGGGAACCTGCTAGAGTGTGTGAACCTGCAATCTTTTATTGTGAGGGACAAATCAGAATGCAGACTTTGACATTCTTTGTGAACAATGGTTCTGTATCACAGAGCTTTGTGTAGGCAGCTTAGCAGAGCTGGTACATAGGAATGTAAAGAGGTACCTTATAGATAGTTATGCGTAGGATAACTCTGTGTTATTGAGAGGCAAGGTTTCTCCATTTCTGTGCTTTAAGAGAAAAATATAAAGCAACATATACTGAATCTTAAAGTTGGGGAAGGTTATTCCCCAAGACTACTAATTTATTGTTGAAGAAAATTATTTATGCTTTCATTTTTTTTTTCAACTTGTTTCTTTCCCCTTACTTTTTTCTGGTATACAGGTTCTGACAAATATTACAAATATCCTGTTTGGTATATGCACATTTAACAGTGTTATTGATGCTTGGAATTGTGTAACATCATGGTAAAATATTAGTAGAGCCTGCATAGGTGACAATGTATGCTTTGGTTTGAATGTAATGATTGAAAAACTTGTACAAGTAAAATAAAAACGTATCTGAATTTAAAAAAAAAAAGTGTTAGGGGGTTATTTACTAAAGGCAAACGTGCTGTTCATTTTGTAAAGGAAGTTGCACCTTGCAAGGAATTTTTCCCCAGAGCTTAGGAAATGTGGTGAAATTTCACTTTGCTGTTTTTTTTTATTATGTATTTCCTTGCACGTGATTAGGTATTCTTGCATTTTTGCAAGATAATAGAAGTCAGCAGAGCTTTACCTCATTCACTTTGGAAGAGAAGTTGCACTTTGCAAGGGAATTTTCCCTAGAGCTTGGTGAACTGTGTATTTACCTTTAATAAACCATCTCCTTAGGGTTTCCCTTCTTACTTTGCTGCTGTAAACACTAGCCTACCAGCCAAGTAGAGTAAATATACCCCAGGTTATATACCGTAGTTGCCAGTATCACTGCTTGTTTATTGATCTTTTGGATTTTAAGCTGAACTGCAAGCAAATTTTATAAATTATTGCTGGTCTGTATTAATCAATAAATCATTAAATGTATTGACTTGGTATCAGCCTTTTGAAATGTATGCAGCAACACTTTGGGACTAGAAGAGGGAGGGCAGAACTGGGAGCCAATCAGGTATGGTGTATGCAAATGTGTGCACAGGGTAAAACACCTGATAGAAGGAGAGTGAGCAGAAGGATGACCTCATCAGTCTGCTGCTGCTCTTTTACAGTCCAGTCCGAAAGCTAGGAGTGGAGAGATGGCACTGTATTCCATAAGTGTAAGCGCTCATGCACACCAATGTGCTGCTGCAGCAGAATCGTAAGTGCATTATGTGCATTGGTGCACTCAGAGGCGGCTCTAGGCAAATCTAAGACATGAGGCCCCATTCACATCCATAATGGGAAAAATAATTCTAGCGATAAAAATTAACTGTATAAATTGCATATATTAAGAGTTTTAAATTTTATGAACTATGAATTCACCATTTATAGAATTTTCTCTTAACAATTCTTCTTTAATCAAATATATATATTACATATATATTATATATTACACGCATATTTATCCATGGGGCTTGTAGTTTTAAAACAGCTGGAGGGCTGTCTGTTTGAGACCCCTGATTTACATGAAGGTCACATGATACAAGAGACGATCAGAGACTGCAGACATGATACAGGAGATGATCAGAGACTACAGACATAGTACAGGAGATGGTCAGGGACTGCAGACATGATACAGGAGATGGTCAGAGACTGCAGACATGATACAGGAGATGGTCAGAGACTGCAGACATGATACAAGAGATGATCAGAGACTGCAGACATGATACAGGAGATGATCAGAGACTGCAGACATGATACTGGAGATGGTCAGAGACTGCAGACATGGTAAAAGAGAAGGTCAGAGACTGTGCTGACATACTACAGGAGATGATCAGAGACTGCAGACATACTACAGGAGATGATCAGAGATTGCAGACATAGTACAGGAGATGATCAGAGACTGCAGACGTGATACAGGAGATGGTCAGAGACTGTGCAGACATGATACAGGAGATGGTCAGAGACTGCAGAGATGATACAAGAGATGGTCAGAGGCTGCAGACATGATACAAAGATCAGGGTTGGCTGGTGCTCACAATTCTTGGGGGGGGGGTGCAAACAAACTGAAAAATTCAAAAAAAATAAAAACATCAATTGCAGCCACTGTGCCAATCAAATGCAGCCACTGTGCCCATCAAATGCAGCCACTGTGCCCATCAAATGCAGCCACTGTGCCCATCACATGCAGCCACTGTGCCCATCAATTGCAGCCACTGTGCCCATGAAGTGCAGCCACTGTGCCCATGAAGTGCAGCCACTGTGTCCATCAAGTACAGCCACTGTGTCCATCAAGTGCAGCCACTGTGTCCATGAAGTGCACCCACTGTGCCCATCAAATGCAGCCACTGTTCCATCAAGTGCACCCACTGTGCCATCAAATGCAGCCACTGTCCCCATCAAATGCAGCCACAGTGCCCTCAAATGCAGCCACTGTGCCCTCAATTGCAGCCACTGTGTCCATAAAATGCAGCCACTGTTCCATCAAGTGCAGCCATTGTGCCCATCAAATGCAGCCATTGTGCCCATCAAAAGCAGCCACTGTGCCCATCAAATGCAGCCACTGTGCCATCAAATGTAGCCACTGTGCCCATCAAATGGATGCCACCCCCTTTGTAGCAGACAGCATCTGTTTGATTGGGGGGAGGATATGTGCTAGGGAGGCTTTGGGAGGGGAGAAGATATGTTCTGGGGGGATAGAGCTGGAATGGGATCGGGGGAATGGATGGAGCCAGAATGGGATCGGGGGATGGATAGAGCTGGGATGGAATCGGGGTGGTAGATGGAGCCGGGAAAGGATTGGGGGATGGAGGGAGCCAGGATGAGATTGAGGGGATGGAGGGGGCGGGGATGGAATGGGGGGATGGAGGGAGCCGGGATGGGATCGGGGGATGGATGGAGCCAGGATGGGATCGGGGGATGGATGGAGGCGGGATGGTTTTGGGGGATGGATGGAGCCAGGATGGGTTGGGGGGAATGGATGGGATCGGGGGAATGGATGGAGCCGGGATGAGATCGGGGGGAATGAATGGAGCTAGGATTGGATTGGAGGGTGGATGGAGCCGGGATGGGATCAGGGGGGAATGGATGGAGCCGGGATGGAATTGGGGGAATAGATGGAGCCGGGGTGGGATCGGGAGGATGGATGGAGCCAGGATTCGATTGGGGTGGGGTGGACGGAGCTGGGATGGTATGGGGGGTGGATGGAGTTGGGATGGTATGGGGGAATGGGATGGGAATCGTATTGGATCAGGGGGATGGATGGAGCCGGGATGGGATTGGGGTGAATGGAGCTGGGATGTTATGGGGGATTGATGGAGTTGGGATTGGATCGGGGGATGGATGGAGATGGGATGGATGGAGCTGGGATAGGATTGGGGTGGATGGAGCTGGTATGGGATCAGGGGGATGGATGGAGCCGGGATGGGATTGGGGTGGGGTGGATGGAGCTGGGATGGTATGGGGGGATGGATGGAGCTGGGATTGGATCGGGGGATGGATGGACCCGGGATGGGATGGGGTGGGTTGGATGGAGCCGGGATTGGATCGGGGGATGGATGGACCCGGGATGGGATTGGGGTGGGATGGATGGAGCCAGGATGGGATTGGGGTGGGGTGGATGGAGCCAGGATTGGATCAGGGGGATGGATGGAGCTGGGATTGGATCGGGGGATGGATGGGGCCAGGATGGGATTGGGGTGGGATGGATGGAGCCGGGATGGGATGGGGGTGGGGTGGATGGAGCTGGGATGGTATGGGGGGAGATGGATGGAGCTGGGATTGGATCAGGGGATAGATGGAGCCGGGATTGGGGTGGGGGATGGATGGATATACTCTCCCCCAAATCACTCCAAGTGAACTCTTTGCTTGTTCCCCTTCCCTCGCCCTCCTCTTCATGCCCTCCTCCCCTCCAAGACTCACTTTTAGATGACACAGACCTCAGACCAGTGCACCTCTCGGCACAGTGGTGTGACTCCTTCCCTCCTCCTCCTCCTCCTCCGTGCACAGGAAAACATCACAGCACAGGAGGAGGAGGAGGGGCGTGTTCAGTTCGCTTCACTCCACAGTGCACTGTGTGTGTCAGGCAGCTGGGGAGAGATGCTGGCTGCAATGCACAGTGGAGTGGAGCTTGCAGCGTGCGGGAGCGGAGACACCCCGCACAAGCCGCGGGCATTGCGGGAATCTGATTTGCCGGGACTCCGGATCGAGAATGCAGGGCGGTCCCGTCGAACCATCGCGGTTGCGGTATGGGCAAATTAGGCGGCCGCGAGGGGCGAGGCCTAAGGTGACCGCCTAATTTGCCTAATTAAAGAGCCGCCTCTGGGTGCACTGGGGTGACATTCATTTTGAATAGCGCCCTAGAATACCTGCGTTGCAACACAGTAATAGAAGACCGAATGTTGTGCTGTGCTAAGCAAACTTGGGGCAGGAACGATTTTTAGTCTGTTAGGCCTTGTTCACACAGGCATACATCTGTGTGAGGGCCATGGTTTGCCTGCACAGGCTGCACAGGTGTTTTGTGGATCTGCATGCACGCAGTCCCATGCATGTCAATTGGGATGCAGCGTCTGCACAGACACAAGCCACTGCTCCCAATTTTTTTTTTTTTTTTTTTTAATTATTTTTATTTCAGATTTTTGTAATAAACAATACAATAACACTTGGTTGCATACAGTTCATCGGTACCACGGCAGAAACATATGAGCATCAATCAGCATGAATTGCCCAGTTAAATAACAACGTCAGAATTATTAACACAGTCCTCCTCTAGAAATATTGTTCAACTAAAATCAGCAATCAAAAGGGGCCTAAAATAACAATTGGCTAAGTCAAGAGAATAAATATTCATTCAAACACTGTAACCTGGTGTCTATTATAAATCTATATTCATTGTGCAATGTTCATTATTTCCATCCATTTGCGCCAGACTTTGTCAAATTTCAAAGGGAATCCTCTGTTAGCCTCCCGTTATATAAAGATACTTATGCTATCGTTAACCAGGCGTTTCCACTGTACAATTGAAGGGCGGTTAGGTTTTTTCCACTGCATTGCAATGTTTTTCCTAGCATAGAATAGTAACAACCCAATCATCGTGCGTTTGGCTATTGTTGGAACAACATTTTCTATTAGTCCCAGTATGCATATTTCCATCAACAATGGTAAATTGGTTGATGCAACTTTGTTTGCTAAATTAAGCACCTCTCTCCAATACTGCTGTACCTTTGGACAATGCTAGAAAATGTATGAGAAATCCCCTGGAGAGATACCGCATCTCCAGCATTCCGAGGAATGGTCAGGGTTCATCACATGGAGTCTGTGTGGGGTGAAATAAGCCCTATGCACAATTTTGAATTGCACTAATCTGTCCCGTATGGAAACCAGTGACCGGAAAGGAAAGTCCCAGACATCATCCCAGTCGTCATTATCCAACGCAGGAATATCGCATTGCCAACAGGATCAGAGCCCATCCAGAGGTGGCAAAGACACATAGACTAGATGCGCGTATAAGCGCGATGTAGGTTTCTCAGCGCAGCCAGATCTAAGCATCTTCTCCAGCTCGGATTGAGTCAGGATGCAGGAAGAGTGAGGAAATTGTGCCGTGAATGCATGTGCTAGTTGGAAATAACGGAACTGATAATGTTTCGGTAAGTTGTATAGAGAGGAGAGCTGGGAAAAAGAAAGCAAGGAAGTCTGCGACACAACCTGCGATACTAATTTAATACCATACTTGGTCCATGCCTGGGGGTCTGTGAGTTTGTTTATATGTGATAGATTGAGGTTTAACCATAAAGGGGCGTTGGGGGAAATTTCTGACTGTTTGTGTTTTCCGATATTTAGACCCATTCGCCAAGCTCGCAAGGTAGTGAGCATGGAGGGGGTTAGTGGGTGTAGGGCTCATGGGCCACTATAAATTAAGAATTGAAGGGTCTCCCAGGAACCCACCACCGTAGCCTCCAAGGCTGAAGCCGCGTTGGTTTTGTCAGGGTTTAACCACCAAACCACAGTCACCAGCTGAGCGGCCAGGAAATATTTATGGCAGTCTGGGAATGCCATGCCACCTTGCGACGTTGGCCTCATCAGGGTCGAAAGCCTATATCTAGGTGGGGCGGGGCCCCATAAAAACTCTGAACATTTTTGATTGAGTTTGGTGAAGAATGATTTGGGAATCCACTGCGGAGAATGACTAAAAAGGTAAGTAAATTTGGGAATAACTTTCATTTTGAGGAGATCGACTCTACCCCAAACAGATAAGGGCAGATTGCTCCATGCTTTAAGTTTAATTTTCATATCTCCCACCACCGGATCTAGATTTTGTTTGAGGAAATCTTGGGCTTGAGTAGAGACTTGAACCCCCAGGTATTTGAAGGTGTCGACCCATTTCAACGGGCTATCAGGGGGGAAGTGGTTTTGGCCGCCTGATCTATTGGGAATAAGGTAGATTTTGACCAGTTGACTCGAAGGCCCGTTACACCAGAGAATGTGTTTAGGACTGACAATGCACCCTGTAGTGATGGGCCAGCATCACCGAGAAAGAGGACCATATCGTCTGTGTACAGGGCTACCCTCTCCTCCAGCAAACCAATACGGAGCCCCTTAATGTGGGGCGATGAACGCAGGGCTTCAGCAACTGGCTCAATGGCGATAGCAAATAAGGCCGGAGAGAGAGGGCAGCCCTGCCTAGTTCCCCTGAATAGTCGGAAGGGAGATGACAATCTAGAACCCAGGCGTATCGAAGAGGTGGGACACTTGTATATCACCTGCAACCACGAGATGAACTGTAATGGGAAGTCCATTCTACACAGTGTTTCCCACAAAAAGGGCCATTCAACTGTATCAAAAGCCTTTTCTATGTTTAATAAGGCTATGGCCCTTGTCCCAGAGTTGTAATGCTGAGCATGGATGTTAGTGAAGAGTCTCCTAAGATTGACATCTGTGGACCTCTTGGGCATGAATCCTGTTTGGTCGGGATCAATCACAGAGGGCAACAATGGGTATAGGCGAGAGGCTAACAGTTTGGTTAAAATTTTTAGATCGTTATTTCATAACGCAATCGGTCTATAGGATGCACACAGCTCTGGGTCTTTGGGAGCTTTATGGATTAAGGTCAAGTAGGCCTGGTGCATTGATGAAGGTAAATCACCTTTGGATAAACAAACAGTGTACAGCTGGGCCAATATGGGTGCCAAAAGTTCACTATGCGTTCGATAAAAATCTATTGGTAGTCCATCTGGCCCCGGCGCCTTACCGGTGGGAAAGGACCGGATGACATTTAAAACCTCCAATGCCGTAAACGGTTGGACCAGTGGCTCTCTCTCCTCGTCCGAGAGCCAACCAAGTGCCAGTGGATCTAAAAGATCTTGCAGTGACTCAGGCTGGAAATCGGAGGGAAGAGTGGAGGTATAGAGCTTTTCATAGAAGGCATTGAACATTTCTAAAATTTCAGACTGGGATGTCACTGTACCTCCATCTATAGAACGCAAACTAGAGACTACTGTAAGTGGATGGTCATGTTGTGCCAGCATGGCCAAAAAGCGACCATTTTTGTCTCCTTGCTCAAAAAAACGTTGTCTTCCTTTATGCATATCTAGCCTTGTGACCTCTGACATATGTAGATTTAGTGTGCTCTGAGCTGCATTTAGCAAATCAAACTGAGTCAGCGTGGGGTCTGCGCTATACGCCGCAGCATGATCATCTACTGACTGCTGTAATACCTGGGTTTGCTGAACTTGCTGCTTCTTGACACTAGCTATGGTGGAGATGTATTGCCCTCTAGTATAGGCCTTAAACGCGTCCCACATCACTTGCGGGGATGAAGAGCCCTTATTATGGTCCCAAAACTCTGCTAACCTGGGTGGAATGATGTCAGCCACCTCAGGGTGGGAGATCCACTGTGCCCCCAGCCTCCACAAAGCCGCATCACGGTATGCAGGAGAGCGGAACTCTATAACCAGTGGGCTATGATCGGACAACCCACTAGGTAAGTAGGTGGCTTCCACTACATCCGCCAGCAGCGCTGGGTTGGAGAAAGCTAAATCAATTCTTGAGGCAGTCTTGTGGGAAGCTGAGAAGCACGAATAGGCCCTAAAGGCAGGGTGTCTCCATCTCCATATCTCCTCCAGCCCCATAGCCTGGGCCCAGGTAAATAAGTCAGTACTATGATTCTTAGGTGGGACAGGTCTATCCAAATCTGGGGAGATGATAGCATTAAAATCCCCAATTACTAATAGTTTCCCAGGACAAAAGGGTGCAGCTTTTTCAAAGACTGTATATAATAGGTCTGGTGAAAAAGGTGGGGGTATATAAATATTAATAATAATGTATCTTTATGACCAGTGCGTAAACACCACAATAGCAAATTTGCCCTGGGGGTCCATGCAAACTTCCTCAATTATACATGGAAATTTCTTAGCTATTAATATTGAGACCCCCCTTGCATAGGAGGAGTACGTAACATGTATGGACCTCTGTATCCAGGGTTTTTTTAGGGTCAGGACCTTGCTGCCTGTGAGGTGAGTCTCTTGGAGAAGAATGAGGTGAGGGGAGTGCAATTTCAGGTATCTTGTTAACAGCGCACGTTTGAATTTGGAATTCAGGCCTCTAACGTTCCATGAGAGGACAGTAAACGTATCAGTTAGGGAGGTAGCCATGTGGATTTAGAGAACCATATCAAGATAGGATGGTGGGAGGAGCGTATTAGGGGGCAACTCACAGGCAGCAAAATCACTGAGTTATACCACCGTGTACCAGCAACATTTAACCACTGTAGCAACCTTATACAAACTAAAACTAAAACAAAAAGCAACAAACTTAAACATAAGAGACCCAAGCACGGAGTGCTTATCCTACTAATTCCCATCTCCTCGCCAAAAAGAAAAAAAGAAAAAAAACGGGGAGGAGAGCTTGGAATAGTTTTACCCAAAAACCAAGCTACTAACTGTAGATACACCCCTATATGGGGATATCACACTTCAATCACTCTCTTCACTTTACTGCAGACCAGTCTGCGTATGTCGGTCCATCTACTATTTAAAGCAGAGTCCCATACACAAAGCTGTTGGGAGCTTGTTCTCCCATACAATGGGGTGGAAGACCGCCTCCGAGTAAGGAGCAAAGTGGAGGGGGTGAGGGGGGGGCCAGCGAAGATTCTGTCTCGTAGAGATCCTGCTGAAGTTAACCGTGTTGTATGCTCATCAAAAGGCGAGTAGTCCAGCTCTCTATGCAATGCTCATAATCTCACACATGGTGCACATTTAGGAAGCTATAGCTGTGTAAAAAAAGAAAGATGTAGAGGAAGAATGTAAAAAGTGGGGGGTCTGCTGGGAATATTCTTGTAATCCAGTTCAGAGTCACATAGAGATTGTTGGATATCATAAATTTGCAAGTCAGCAACCGGTGTGACACAGAAAAAAATAATATAAAAAGGGGGGAAAAAAGAAGGGGAGAATATGAAGGTTTGAGCCTATAGCAATGTAAACCATATCTCAGTACCTGTGGACACAAAGCTGCAAATTAGCCACGACCATCCAGCCATGAAAGTGCTGCCTCAGGATCCATGAAGAAATGCGCTCGTTCCCCGTCGATCACACGAAGCTTGTTGGGGTACAGTAGACTGAATTTCAATCCTTTTTCTCTTAGGCGACGTCTTGCTTCTGTGAACGATCGGCGTCTCTGCTGTATCTCCGGGGAATGGTCAGGAAAAAGCATTATTTTAGCATTTTTAAAGCGTAGGTCTTGCTTCTCCCTGGCAGCTGCAAGCAACTTATCACGATCTCTGTAATTCTGAAGTCTGAGGAGAAAGGGTCGCGGTGGGGCTCCAGGGACAGGAGGAGTGGGGGGAACCCTGTGGGCCCTCTCCACTACATATGTAGGAGGCATAGCAGGGATATCCAGCAGGGAAAGGAGAAAGGATTCTGCAAATTCTGCCGGCCTGGAACCCTCTGCACGCTCAGGGAGGCCTATGACACGAATATTGTTCCTCCTCCAATCTATTTTCAGTGTCAATGGATTTTTCTTGCAGGGCTTTCACTTGTAATTGCAGGGCTCGAAGGTCCCGGGAATCAGCTCTGGTATCATCTTCAAGCTGAGAGAAGCGGCCTTCCGCCAATGCAAACCGGGACCTAAATTTGTCCATATCGTGTCTTATTATGCTGACATCCGTCACCAGATGATCTATCTTGACCATGACAGAATCATTACCTGCTTTTATGGCAGCCAATAGCTCCGCATGTGAAGCCGCCTGAGCGGCTAATAACTCTGACAGGGTCTGAGTCTGTATGCCGGCCGACATGGTAGCGACAGAGAGCCTCGTGGGCAAGATGGCAGCCGAAGAGGAGCGGGTACAGGCCGCAGATGATGATCGGGTCTTACCCGGTGACGGCAGAGAGGTCCGCTTGGTGCCGTAAGTCCTCTTGGACCCCAGGGTGCCGGATTAGGGAGAAAAAAGTGTGGTTTTAGAGCCAGGATTAGCTAACAGGATCTATGTGAGAGCGGAGCTCGGCCTCAGCACGTCTTCTCCTCTTCAGGTCCGGCCACGCCCCCACTGCTCCCAATTTTACATCTATGTGGGTGTGGGCCCCTCTGAGCGCAGACAGTGTGAGACCCACACCCGCACATGAAACCTGCATGCAGATGCATGGAACACCTGTGCATTTTGTTTGGGCAAAAGACAGCCCTCACATGGGTGTATGCCTAAGTATGCCTGGGTGAATGAGGACTTCACAAAAATGGGCTGCCCTAATGGAACACACATTAGCATGTGACAAAGCGCACATTAAAGTGATTTCGCTAAATGCACCTCAACAAAGAAACCCTGGTGTGAAAGTGCCCTGAGCAATGTGAGTCCCCTGGCTGTGCAGAATGAGAAGTTAATTATATGATAAAACATATCTAAACCCAAGAACAAAAAATATGCAGCTTACCATTCCTTAGATAGGGTAGCTAAATTGTTTTCTTTTTAAGGCCGAGAACAGTTTTAGCAAGAACAGAAAATACCTGTTGATTTCTGGAAATGCAGTGACCTTGTAAGGTCCTGTGATTTCAACTTGAAGTGTCATCTTCCTTCTGTAAACTACTAATCTCCCCATCTTATGCCGCGTACACACGAGCGGACATTACGGCGGACTTTGCCCGGCGGACTTTTCGATGTACTTTCCGACGGACTTTCTGAATGAACGGACTTGCCTACACACAATCCACCAAAGTCCGTCGAATTCGTACGTGATGACGTACGACCGGACTAAAACAAGGAAGTTCATAGCCAGTAGCCAATAGCTGCCCTAGCATGGCTTTTTGTCCGTCGAACTAGCATACAGACGGCGGACTTTTCGACCGGACTCGATTTCAACGGATACATTTTAAACAAGTTTCAAATCTAAGTCCGTCCAACTTTTGAGAAAACAAAGTCCGCTGGAGCCCACACACATCGAATTGTCCGACGAAATCCAGTCCGCCGGGCAAAGTCCGCCGTAATGTCCGCTCGTGTGTACGCGGCATTACATGTAATAGTGATGAACAAAGGCAGACATGTTTGAAGTCTAGAATGGGTGGCAATCCGGCTCTTGTTTTAGGTTTAGCTACACTTTAACCACTTGACGACCGCCTCACGCCGATTTACGTCGGCAAGGTGGCACGGACAGGCAAAATCACGTATATATACGTGATTTGCCTTCCACGGGTGGGGGGTCCGATCGGCCCCCCCCCCCGGTGCCCGAGGTGGTCGCCATTTCTTCCCGGGCGATGAGAGGTGAGGGGGAGGCCATCCATTGTTGGCCACCCCCTCCCGATCGCTCCCGGTGAATGAGAATGCTTCCTTTCCCTCTGTAAGGTAAACAGAGGGAAAGGAAGTGATGTCATCCCTCCTCGAGTCGGTCTTTTTGATCCGGCGCCGAGGAGAGAAGACATCAAGTAAGTCTGCACAACACTACACTAACAGTAGAACACGCCAGGCACACTTGTCACCCCCCATCACCCCCCGATCACCCCCCGATCACCCCCCTGTACCCCCTGTCACTCTGACACCAATAGCATTTTTTTTTTTTTGCATTGGTGTCAGTTTGTGTCAGTTACAAGTGTTAGGGCAGTTAGGTTAGCCCCCTTTAGGTCTAGGGTACCCCCCCTTAGGTCCAGGGTACCCCCCTAACCCCCCCTAATAAAAGTTAACCCCTTGATTACCCCCCCGTCACCAGTGTCGCTAAGCGATCGTTTTTCTGATCGCTGTATTAGTGACACAGGTGACGCTAGTTAGGGAGGTAAGTATATAGGTTCGCTGTCAGTGTTTTATAGCGACAGGGACCCCCATATACTACCTGCTAAAGGTTTTACCCCCTGATTGCCCCCTAGTTAACCCTTTCACCAGCGATCACCGTATAAGTGTTACGGGTGACTCTGGTTAGCTAGTTTGTTTTTTGTAGTTTATTACAGTTTATTACAGTTTATTATAGTTTTAGGGCACCCGCCGTTTATTACCCTATAAAGGTTTAACCCCCTAATTGCCCGGCGGTGATATAAATTACATTTTTAGGGTCAGCTAAGGTCTGCGTCGCCCCAGGCAGCGTCAGGTTAGCGCCAGTACCGCTAAAACCCACGCACGCAGCATACACCTCCCTTAGTGCTATAGTATCTGAGCGGATCGATATCTGATCCGATCAGATCTATACTCCCCAGCAGTTTAGGGTTCCCTGAAACGCAGTGTTAGCGGGATCAGCCCAGATACCTGCTAGCACCTGCGTTTTGCTCCTCGGCCCAGCCCTGCCCAGCCCACCCAAGTGCAGTATCGATCGATAACTGACACTTACAAAACACTAAGCACACATAACTGCAGCGTTCGCAGAGTCAGGCCTGATCCCTGCGATCGCTAACAGTTTTTTGGTAGCGTTTTGATACAGTCGCTGACAGTCAGGAGCTTTTTTGCCTGTGAGTCTCACTAGTGTACCCCTAAATTTAGAGCCCAAAATGGCAAATCGAAGGTACACTAGTGAAGAGGCCTACACGTTTCTGAGTATGACAGATAGTGAAGAGGAAGTCACTCATCTGTCAAGTTCAGGCTCAGAATACGAACCTATAGAGGACAGCGGCTCCATGACAGATAGCTCTGACGACAGAGTTGTGGTCCCTGCTAAGGTCAGGCGTACCAGACCCCAATCTTCTTCTGTCCTTGAAGTGCAAGAACCGCAGGGCTCTCGTATGGAGCAGAGAAGTACTAGCGCCGCTATTCCTTCTGGTGAACTGGCAAGCACCAGCGGCCTAGTACACCCTGGTCGTACATCCAGCACTGCAGTATCACGTGGTGACGTGGCGAGTCCCATAAGTGCAGTTCAAGCTGGCGAGGTGGCAAGCACTAGTAGTGTCCCGCTGCCACCAAGAAGACAAAGACAGGCCCGTCGTGCCCATAGTGCCCTTCCTGCTGCATTGGCCAATCCGAATTGGGAACCCTCCACTTCTGCAGCACCCGTACTTCCCCCTTTCACTGGCCAACCCGGAATTCAGGTGGAAACAGTTGACTTTACGCCACTGGATTTTTATTCACTGTTTTTCACCGAAGATCTCTATAGATCTATTGTGGACCAAAGCAATTTATACGCTGGTCAACACATCGCCGCTAATCCTCAGTCCTCCCTTGCCAGAGATTGGAGACCAATTACGGTCTCCGAATTTAAGACCTTTCTGGGCCTTTCCCTCCTCATGGGGTTGAATAAAAAGAGTAAGTTGCGGTCATATTGGTCCACTGACCCAATTTACCATTCACCCTTGTTCTCTGCTTCCATGGCCAGGGCACGATACGAGCAGATTTTACGGTTCATGCACTTCAACGACAATGAACTCTGTCGTCCTCGTGGAGACCCTGCATACGATCGGCTCTACAAAATTCGGCCCCTCGTAAACCACTTCAACCAACGTTTTGCAGACTTGTTTACCCCCATCAAGTTGTCTGCATTGATGAGTCCCTGATTAAATTTTCTGGCCGCTTGTCATTCAAATAGTACCTTCCCAGCAAGCGTGCCAGATACGGGGTCAAGATGTATAAGCTCTGTGACAGGGCCACAGGCTATACATATAGTTTTATGGTTTACGAGGGCAAAGATAGTCAAGTAGAGCCGACAAACTGCCCTGACTACATAGGAAGCGCTGGCAAGATAGTGTGGGACTTGGTGTCACCCTTATTCGGAAAGGGGTACCACTTGTACGTGGACAATTATTATACGAGCGTGCCACCTTTTTAGTCACTTGTTTGATCAGCAGATTGGAGCATGTGGCACCGTGCGACCTAATCGCCGGGGCTTTCCCCAGCGGCTTGTAGATTCCCGTCTTAGGCTGGGGGAGAGAGCCTACTTGAAGTATAATAATTTGCTCGCTATGAAGTGGAGGGATAAGAAGAATGTTTTCGTTCTCACCTCCCTTCATGCAGACACGACGACCCAAATTCCTACGGCGACTGGTGTTGTGGAGAAACCCCTCTGTGTCCACGAATACAACCTTAATATGGGAGGGGTGGACCTCAACGACCAGTTGTTGGCGCCGTACCTAGTTGCCCGTAAGGCCAGACGCTGGTACAAAAAAGTGTCTGTATACTTATTTTAATTGGCTTTGCTGAACGCTCATGTGCTATACAGAGCTTCAGGACAGACTGGATCCTTCCTTAAATTCCAGGAAGAGATCGTCAGAGCCCTTCTGTTTCCAGACGGTGCTCTACCTCACCTTCCCCAACCAAATGCAGTAAGCCGGCTGCATGAGCGGCATTTTCTTTATGCCATCCCGAGTACCCCTACCCAAAAAGCCCCCCAAAAAAGATGTTGTGTCTGCAGCAAGCGCGGATTTAGGCGTGACACCCGGTCTTATTGTCCCTCCTGTCCTGGCAATCCTGGTCTTTGCATGGGTGAATGCTTTGAACGCTACCATACATTAGTTGAGTATTAGCGTAGGGTTCAGCACTGCACAGACTAGGCACACTAACACAGGGTCTCCCAAGATGCCATTGCATTTTGAGAGACCCAAACCTGGAACGAGTTACAAAAGTTAAAAGTTACTAAAAAAAAGTGTAAAAAAAAAAAATAAAAAAAAAAAAATTAAAAAAAATAAAAACACAAAAAAAAATATAAAATAAAAAAAACAAAAATAGTTGTTGTTTTATTGTTCTCTCTCTCTCTATTCTCTCTCTATTGTTCTGCTCTTTTTTACTCAATTCTATTCTGCAATGTTTTATTGTTATTATGTTTTACCATGTTTGCTTTTCAGATTTTTTATACTTTACCGTTTACTGTGTTTTGTTGGTAACCATTTTATTGTTTTCAGGTACGCCATTCAGTTGCAGCGCGGATTTATTTATCTTGACAGCAACAGCGTTTGCTCCCACGATGTATAAAGCCGTGACTCCAGCGCTGTCGGAGGTGATTTCACCACCACAGTTACATACTTCAGCATATATGCCGAAGCGTGGGGGCAGCAGTGGGTGGAGGAGCAATTTGCTCCTGCCTTTTGCGGGAGGATGCCCCCATGCTTCGGCATATATATATTTTAAGCACAGGTTGCGTTAAATGTTTTATTTTTTACTATGTTTTTTTTTTTGTATTTGCTTTGCAGGTATGGTAAGTCTTACTGTTATACTGTAATGTTACTTTGTTTTATTGTTAACCATCATTTGCTTAGCAGGTACGCCATTCAGTTGCAGCGCGGATTTATTTATCTTGACAGCAACAGCGTTTGCTCCCACGATATATAAAGCCGTGACTCCAGCGCTGTCGGAGGTGATTTCACCACCACAGTTACATACTTCAGCATATATGCCGAAGCGTGGGGGCAGCAGTGGGTGGAGGAGCAATTTGCTCCTGCCTTTTGCGGGAGGATGCCCCCATGCTTCGGCATAAATATATTTTAGGCACAGGTTGCGTTAAATGTTTTATTTTTTACTATGTTTTTTTTTTTGTATTTGCTTTGCAGGTATGGTAAGTCTTACTGTTATACTGTAATGTTACTTTGTTTTATTGTTAACCATCATTTGCTTAGCAGGTACGCCATTCAGTTGCAGCGCGGATATATTTATCTTGACAGCAACAGCGTTTGCTCCCACGATATATACAGCCGTGACTCCAGCGCTGTCGGAGGTGATTTCACCACCAGAGTTACATACTTCAGCATATATGCCGAAGCGTGGGGGCAGCAGTGGGTGGAGGAGCAATTTGCTCCTGCCTTTTGCGGGAGGATGCCCCCATGCTTCGGCATATATAAATGGTGCATGTATGCCCATCATTAGAAGTGGGTGGATGAAGGGAGGTATTCTAATGGTGGGCATACCCACCGATCAATATCTTTTTTTCGTTCAGCCCACAGGCTGCATGAAAAAAAAGTTTACAATATATGCCTAACAAGGACCAGCAACGTACTGGTATGTTGCTGGACTTTGAGTGGTTATACCAGAATGATGCCTGCAGGTTTAGGTATCATCTTGGTATCATTCTTTTCAGCCAGCGGTCGGCTTTCATGTAAAAGCAATCCCAGTGGCTAATTAGCCACTAGACTGCTTTTGCAAGCAGTGGGAGGGAATGCCCCCCCCCACCGTCTTCCATGTTTTTCTCTGGCTTTCCTGTCCCAACAGGGAACCTGAAAATGCAGCCGGTGATTCAGCCAGCTGACCATAGAGCTGATCAGAGACCAGAATGGCTCCAAACATCTCTATGGCCTAAGAAACCGGAAGCTACGAGCATTTCATGACTTAGATTTCGCCGAATGTAAACAGCGCCATTGGGAAATTGGGAAAGCATTTTATCACACCGATCTTGGTGTGGTCAGATGCTTTGAGGGCAGAGGAGAGATCTAGGGTCTAATAGAGCCCAATTTTTTAAAAAAAGAGTACCTGTCACTACCTATTGCTATCATAGGGGATATTTACATTCCCTGAGATAACAATAAAATTAATTAAAAAGAAATAAAAATGAAAGGAACAGTTTAAAAATAAGATAAAAAAGCAAAAAAATAATAAAGAAAAAAAAAAAAAAAAAAAAAAGCACCCCTGTCCCCCCCTGCTCTCGCGCAAAGGCGAACGCAAGTGTCGGTCTGGCGTCAAATGTAAACAGCAATTGCACCATGCATGTGAGGTATCACCGTGCAGGACAGAACGAGGACAGTAATTTTAGCAGTAGACCTCCTCTGTAAATCTAAAGTGGTAACCTGTAAAGGCTTTTAAAGGCTTTTAAAAATGTATTTATTTTGTCGCCGCTGCGCGTTTGTGCGCAATTTTAAAGCATGTCATGTTTGGTATCCATGTACTCGGCCTAAGATCATCTTTTTTATTTCATCAAACATTTGGGCAATATAGTGTGTTTTAGTGCATTAAAATTTAAAAAAGTGTGTTTTTTCCACCAAAAAATGCGTTTGAAAAATCGCTGCGCAAATACTGTGTGAAAAAAAAATATGAAACACCCACCATTTCAATCTGTAGGGCATTTGCTTTAAAAAAATATATAATGTTTGGGGGTTTAAAGTAATTTTCTTGCAAAAAAAAAATTATTTTTTCATGTAATCAAAAAGTGTCAGAAAGGGCTTTGTCTTCAAGTGGTTAGAAGAGTGGGTGATGTGTGACATAAGCTTCTAAATGTTGTGCATAAAATGCCAGGACAGTTCAAACCCCCCCCCAAATGACCCCATTTTGGAAAGTAGACACCCCAAGCTATTTGCTGAGAGGCATGTCGAGTCCATGGAATATTTTATATTGTGACACAAGTTGCGGGAAAGAGACAAATCTTTTTTTTTTTTTTTTTTTTTTCTTTATTATTTTTTTGCTTTTTTATCTTATTTTTAAACTGTTCCTTTCATTTTTATTTCTTTTTAATTAATTTTATTGTTATCTCAGGGAATGTAAATATCCCCTATGATAGCAATAGGTAGTGACAGGTCACTAAATGATATATTGCTCAAACATGCCATGGGAATATGTGAAATTACACCCCAAAATACATTCTGTTGCTTCTCCTAAGTATGGGGATACCACATGTGTGGGACTTTTTGGGAGCCTAGCCGCACACGGGACCCCGAAAACCAAGCACCGCCTTCAGGCTTTCTAAGGGCGTAAATTTTTGATTTCACTCTTCACTGCCTAGCACAGTTTCGGAGGCCATGGAATGCCCAGATGGCACAACCCCCCCCCAAATGACCCCATTTTGGAAAATAGACACCCCAAGCTATTTGCTGAGAGGTATAGTGAGTATTTTGCAGACCTCACTTTTTGTCACAAACTTTCGAAAATTGGAAAAGAAAAAAAAAAAACATTTTTCTTGTCTTTCTTCATTTTCAAAAACAAATAAGAGCTGCAAAATACTCACCATGCCTCTCAGCAAATAGCTTGGGGTGTCTACTTTCCAAAATGGGGTCATTTGGGGGGGTTTTGTGCCATCTTGGCATTTTATGGCCTTCAAAACTGTGATAGGTAGTGAGGAGTGGAATCACAACTTAACGCCCTTAGAAATCCTGAAGCCGGTGCTTGGTTTTCGGGGCCCCGTATGCGGCTAGGCTCCCAAAAAGTCCCACACATGTGGTATCCCCGTACTCAGGAGAAGCAGCAGAATATATTTTGGGGTGTAATTCCACATATGCCCATGGCATGTTTGAGCAATATATCATTTAGTGACAACTTTGTGCAAAAAAAAAAAAAATTGTCACTTTCCCGCAACTTGTGTCAAAATATAAAATATTCCATGGACTCAACATGCCTCTCAGCAAATAGCTTGGGGTGTCTACTTTCCAAAATGGGGTCATTTGGGGGGGTTTGTGCCATCTGGGCTTTTTATGGCCTTCAAAACTGTGATAGGCAGTGAGGAGTGAAATCAAAAATTTATGCCCTTAGAAATCCTGAAGGCGGTGCTTGGTTTTCGGGGCCCCGTACGCGGCTAGGCTCCCAAAAAGTCCCACACATGTGGTATCCCCATACTCAGGAGAAGCAGCTGAATGTATTTTGGGGTGAAATTCCACATATGCCCATGGCCTGTGTGAGAAATATATCATTTAGTGACAACTTTTTGTAAATTTTTTTTTTTTTTTTTTGTCATTATTCAATCACTTGGGACAAAAAAATAAATATTCAATGGGTTTAACATGCCTCTCAGCAATTTCCTTGGGGTGTCTACTTTCCAAAATGGGGTCATTTGGGGGGGTTTTGTACTGCCCTGCCATTTTAGCACCTCAAGAAATGACATAGGCAGTCATAAACTAAAAGCTGTGTAAATTCCAGAAAATGTACCCTAGTTTGTAGACGCTATAACTTTTGCGCAAACCAATAAATATACGCTTATTGACATTTTTTTTACCAAAGACATGTGGCCGAATAAATTTTGGCCTAAATGTATGACTAAAATTGAGTTTATTGGATTTTTTTTATAACAAAAAGTAGAAAATATCATTTTTTTTCAAAATTTTCGGTCTTTTTCCGTTTATAGCGCAAAAAATAAAAACCGCAGAGGTGATCAAATGCCATCAAAAGAAAGCTCTATTTGTGGGAAGAAAAGGACGCAAATTTCGTTTGGGTACAGCATTGCATGACCGCGCAATTAAAAGTTAAAGCGACGCAGTGCCAAATTGGAAAAAGACCTCTGGTCGGCAGCATAATGGTCCGGGGCTCAAGTGGTTAACACGTTGAATATTTGAATCATTGAAAAACACATATTTTAAATGGGAAAAAAAAATCAAGCCAAATCTTTACAAACATTTCCTGGGTTGCGTTAGGCATCTCATACATGCTTATTTTAATTTTTCTTAATTCAACCAGAGGGTTGAAAAAAAAAAAACCCATTCACACGCTTGATGTGATTGGAGGTTACACTCCAGCTGAAGTATGGTATTCTGACAGGGGGGAGACTTTTCCGCCACCAGAACACAGTAAATACTGCTTCCTGCTATAGCCATCAGCTCTGATTGATAGGGGAAAAACCTGACAGGCTGGCTGTACAGAGGTTGATCGGTAAATCAACTTCTGTACAACCAGCTTGCCCGTACATGGATCGAAATTCAGCTGGATGAATTTCAATCCATGTATAATGTGGCTATAGTTTTTGATACCTTATAATATTTTTTAAGGCTTGAAAAGAGAGACCCAAATCTCTATGCTGGTTCTAAATTTATTGCAAAGTTTAGGTTATGAAGTATGCAACAGGTAGAGAGAAACCCTCAAACTCCAAGGTGGGCATAAACAGAGCAAGAACTATGGCCAGGGGACTCGGGGGGGGGGGGGGGGCTAAGAATATGTAAAATGCTTGAGTTCCTACCAAAATCCACCTATAACTGAAATGTAAATTGTGGGGTGCAATGTCAAGCAATTCAACTCCAGATGCGGGCAGACTGGGCATAAATTTGGGTAAAAACAAAGATATAGAAGATCTTTTAGCCTAGCAATAGAAAAGCCACATATTGTTAATGAAGCTGAAACTTTTTGCTTGTGGTAGAAGTATAAAATAAAAGCCTATTCTTAGGGTTCTTTCACACGGGGCGGATCAGTGATGATCCGCCCCGTGAACACCCGCTTGCTCAGCGGGGATCGCTCCGCCGATCCCCGCTGAGCAGGAAAATGACAGGTCCGTCGCTGCACACTGTGCAGCGACGGACCTGTCAGAGCGCCGCTCTCCCCTATGGGGGATCGGATGATGACGGACCGTAGAGTCCGTCTTCACCCGATCCGATCCAAAAACGGATGGAAAAGTGGGGTTTTTCCTCCATTACACTTTTTGGATCGGAGCAGGTCGGATGTCAGCAGACGTTCATCCGCTGACATCCACTATTCCATAGGGATACATGTATGTTCGTTTTTCATCCGAAAATGGAAGGATGAAAAATGGACATACGGATCCTCCATGTGAAAGAGCCCTTAGTTATAGCTTTCACACTGCTTCAAATCTACTTGATTGAAAGCACCTCTAAAAATATTCCTTTCTGTTTCCTTGCATATACTGTATGAATAGATTTAGCCAACACAAATATATTAACACGGTGCAAGTAATATTTTTACAGGCTATGTAGCATAAATCCTAAGCCTTTTCGTAAGATCTTAAATATATTTTATTACCATTTGCCAAAGGCTTATCTAATGAAAAGCTGCCTCTCAAATAAATGAGATTGATCCTGTCTGATAACATTACTCTGCTTCAAGCTTCTATATTAATTAAATCATTAAAAAGAGATGTTTCTGGGATCAAAGGGACTAGCAGAAAAAAATGTGTTTGGTAATTGGATACAGAATTGGACCCATATTTATATACTATGTAAATTGATTAAAGCATTTCCAGCATCTTTTTTTTAAGTAGCATTAACCACTTTGGGACCACCGCACGCCGATATACGCCGGCTGTTTGAAGAGGGATATCTTTGTTATGGCAGCAGCTAGCTGCCATAACCCCGGTATCCTCTTCTTCAGTGGGCGGTCCAGCTTCCGATAATAGTGGTCTCTGTGGCGGATTCGCCGCAAGATCACTTTTATCGGCGGCGGGAGAGGGTCCTCTGCCGCTTACCGGAGCCGTCGGCAGCAGCGGAGGTGATCGGGTCCTCTTCCATGTGTGGTATGGAGACGAGTGAGGGGAAGATGGCCCCCACCCGTCTCTATACTATTGCAGGGTGGAAGTGACATCAAAACGTCACTTCTGCCCAAAGCTCTTATAGGGCCATTTATTTATTTTTTCAAATGACTTTTTAAATTTTTTTGTTATTGCATTTTAGTGTAAATATGAGATCTGGGGTCTTTTTGACCCCAGATCTCATATTTAGGAGGTCCTGTCATGCTTCTTTTCTTTTACAAGGGATGTTTACATTCCTTGTAATAGGAATAAAAGTGACACAATTTTTTTTTTTTTAAAGAACAGTGTAAAAATAAAAGGTAAAATAAATAAGAAACGGTGTTCAAACTACACACGTGAGGTATCGCCACGATCGGTAGAGCAAGAGTAATAATTCTAGTTGAATAAAGTATGATGACTGCGCTTAGGACAGGTGTAAAGGTATGCAGCCCCCCTAAAGAAACTCCTCAAGGTGTTTCAGAATTGAGTATATATATATATATAAATGGGGTAGTGGCGCTCCCTAAAGTTTGGTTGGGCAGGTGAGTGATATAGGATACCAATAGTAATTTGGGACCGGTATGTTAGCTCCACGGCGGGTAGCCCCACCTGGGTAAGTTATATAAATAGATACCAAACAAGTTAAAAACAGTTTTTTTTTGCTAGGAAATTACTTAGAACCCCCAAACATTATACATTTTTTTCTAATACCCTAGAGAATAAAATGGCGGTCGTTGCAAAACTTTTTGTCACACCGTTTCTGCGCAGCGGTCTTACAAGCGCACTTTTTTGGAAATACACTTTTTTGAATTATAATATAAGACAGCAGTAAATCTAGCCCATTTTTTTTTATTGTGAAAGATAATGTTACACCGAGTAAATTGATACCCAACATGTCACCCTTCAAAATTGCGCCCGCTCGTGGAATGGCGACAAACTTTTACCCTTAAAAATCTCCATAGGCAGCGTTTAAAACATTCTACAGGTTGCATGTTTTAAGTTACAGGGGAGCTCTAGGGCTAGAATTATTACTGTATATATATAAATGGGGTAGTGGCGCTCCCTAAAGTTTGGTTGGGCAGGTGAGTTATATAGGAAACCAATAGTAATTTGGGACCGGTATGTTAGCTCCACGGCAGGTAGCCCCACCTGGGTAAGTTATATAAATAGATACCAAACAACAGTGAAGTAACAACTCTCCCTCAGTATCCGTGAGTGTGCAAATAGAAAATAATGAGAAATAATATGATAATGAATTATTGATAATAAAATTATTACAGTCTCCTCGCCATGAGTGATAGTGTTGGTAGATATGCTTACCCTAATTAAACATACATTCCATGTGAGTGAAACCGTAAAGATGCCTTATTTGGTATACCAATCGTATACGTGTACACACTACAAAAGTATGTAATACTGTGACTATAAAACAAGTGACTAAAAAACAACAAGTGCTGATACCTCAAATTGACATAGGTACCAATAAACCTATAAGTGACTGTACAGTTGAGCGCCTAACTAATATTAGGCCTCTACCCAATTATAGATCCTTAACTATATACATTGAACAAAATCATTTAAACCAAGTCATATAAACCTTAGTTAGTTGTGAATCTTAATCACTATTTAAGAGTGTTTATAAACAGTCCACAGTTGTTAGACAGTCCATAGTTGTGAAGAAATCGTCAATGCGGTGAAAAATAGACCATAAAAACCAAAACCAAAAACAAAAATCGTGACTTGAGTGCATTCAACGTCCTTGGTGACTTAGTGCTCCCCCTCAAGGGTCCCCACTCACCAGATCCATTTACCCCAAAGGGGTAATTTGCATATGGATGTAACCTCTACGATCTCCCTGCTGGCGTAGTAGATGAATTTCCCAGGATGGTCCTCAGCATATACAGGATGATGGAGCTTTGTCACTCCTTGTTTCTGCTTTGGAATCTTGCCAGGCTAGGTAATCTAGGTAACCTAGGTACAATGGTAATTGGCTCCCAATCACTACTAAAAAGATTTATCTTTTCCTGGAGCAGTCGGGGGTGTCCCATTGAAGGAGGGCTGGGAAGGGCTGACACCGGGGGGGGGGGCCTGCAGCATACAGCCAGGGGGTGGAGGGGGGAAGGGGTCTGTAGAATACAATGGTAGGCAGAGTGCTCCGGGTGGTCGGTCCTCCTATGGCAAGGGGAGTGCAGACAATTCCAGTACAGGCTGCAAATGGCAGTAATGGTCAGACGTACAATGGAGAGGGGGCTGATAGACCTAGAATGGCCGCACTCTCCGGGGAGCCTGCCGCTAGAAGACGCCGCCGCCGCCACGCTCACACAGAGGCCTCCCGCTCCGTTCAGTTGTCTCCTCAGATGGGGCCCTGACAGTGGAAACGGTGCTACAGCATCTGAGGAGACAACTGAACGGAGCGGGAGGCCTCTGTGTGAGCGGGGCGGCGGCGTCTTCTACCGGCAGGCTCCCCGGAGAGTGCGGCCATTCTAGGTCTATCAGCCCCATCTCCATTGTACGTCTGACCATTACTGCCATTTGCAGCCTGTACTGGAATTGTCTGCACTCCCCTTCCCATAGGAGGACCGACCACCCGGAGCACTCTGCCTGCCATTGTATTCTACAGACCCCTTCCCCCATCCACCCCCTGGCTGTATGCTGCAGGCCCCCCGGTGTCAGCCCTTCCCAGCCCTCCTTCAATGGGACACCCGGACTACTCCAGGAAAAGATAAATCTTTTTAGTAGTGATTGGGAGCCAGTTACCATTGTACCTAGGTTACCTAGATTACCTAGCCTGGCAAGATTCCAAAGCAGAAACAAGGAGTGACAAAGCTCCATCATCCTGTATATGCTGAGGACCATCCTGGGAAATTCATCTACTATGCCGGTAGGGAGATCGTAGAGGTTACATCCATATGCGAGTTACCCCTTTGGGGTGAATGGATCTGGTGAGTGGGGACCCTTGAGGGGGAGCACTAAGTCACCAAGGACGTTGAATGCACTCAAGTCACGATTTTTGTTTTTATGGTCTATTTTTCACCGCATTGAAGATTTCTTCACAACTATGGACTGTCTAACAATTGTGGACTGTTTATAAACACTCTTAAATAGTGATTAAGATTCACAACTAACTAAGGTTTATATGATTTGGTTTAAATGATTTTGTTCAATGTATATGGTTAAGGATCTATAATTGGGTAAAGGCCTAATGTTAGGCGCTCAACTGTACAGTCACTTATAGGTTTATTGGTACCTATGTCAATTTGAGGTATCAGCACTTGTTGTTTTTTAGTCACTTGTTTTATAGTCACAGGCACAGTATTACATACTTTTGTAGTGTGTACACGTATACGATTGGTATACCAAATAAGGCATCTTTACGGTTTCACTCACATGGAATGTATGTTTAATTAGGGTAAGCATATTTACCAACACTATCACTCATGGCGAGGAGACTGTAATCATTTTTTTATCATATTATCAATAATTCATTATCATATTATTTCTCATTATTTTCTATTTGCACACTCACGGATACTGAGGGAGAGTTGTTACTTCACTGTTGTTTGGTATCTATTTATATAACTTACCCAGGTGGGGCTACCCGCCGTGGAGCTAACATACCGGTCCCAAATTACTATTGGTTTCCTATATAACTCACCTGCCCAACCAAGCTTTAGGGAGCGCCACTACCCCATTTATATATATATATACAGTAATAATTCTAGCCCTAGAGCTCCCCTGTAACTTAAAACATGCAACCTGTAGAATGTTTTAAACGCTGCCTATGGAGATTTTTAAGGGTAAAAGTTTGTCGCCATTCCACGAGCGGGCGCAATTTTGAAGGGTGACATGTTGGGTATCAATTTACTCGGTGTAACATTATCTTTCACAATAAAAAAAAATGGGCTAAATTTACTGCTGTCTTATATTATAATTCAAAAAAGTGTATTTCCAAAAAAGTGCGCTTGTAAGACCGCTGCGCAGATACGGTGTGACAAAAAGTTTTGCAACGACCGCCATTTTATTCTCTAGGGTATTAGAAAAAAATATATAATGTTTGGGGGTTCTAAGTAATTTCCTAGCAAAAAAAAACTGTTTTTAACTTGTAAACAACAAATCTCACAAAGAGGCTTGGTCCTTAAGTGGTTAAAAACAAATATATAAATGCATTCACTACTTAGATCAGTTTATGAAAGCTTAGGAATAATTCCAGATATGGCAATTTTATAAGTAGTTACTGACTCGCCTCTCCAGTTTGTCCAATCAGAGAAAGCTTTACATTCATTCAAAACATGCAAATCATTCTCTTAATGGCCCTGGTGCTGAGCAGCCGACCTCCTGTGTTCAGAGTTCAGCAGGGCAGCTGCTCAGCATGGGACACAGAAGCAAGTGGAGATCACAGGAGCAGTGTCTACTTCAGTGATTTCCTGCTTACAGGAGAATTGGCCAGGTATGGTATATGTCGATCTGAGATGGTTCAAGCTGGGCAAATGAAACTATCTATAAAATATCCATACCTGAAATTCTCCTTTAAGGCTGATAATGTTAAAAAGAAGTAAAGGGAACATGACAGAGCATACATTTATGCAAATAAAACTTACTATTCTTTTTGCAATAATATAAAGATATTAACAGTGCAGTAAAATAAACAAGATGATATAAAGCATAAGTGTGGATCATCTTGATGCACAAACAGCCAAGATTCAAACCAGTTGGATCACAAGTGAGATATAAGGTACAATGTAGCAATCAACTACATACAGTGATAAAGCATAAAAACATAACGATGGCACATAAAAATATAGCAATGGAGGACATATGTCCACTAACATGAAAACAAATAACAGCAAAAACAACAACGATGAAATAATATCAATTATTATTAGTGTGAAATTATATCACCTCTTTAGTCTTTAGAGACCCTGCAGCAATGCCTATGATGTCTACATAATCTATGTCTAATGAAACATAAAGCTGCATTCATTTATCATCTCCTTAGACTTGTGGTTCAATCAAATAGATTAAGATATTCATAACACAGCCACAATTTATTGTGGCTGTATTTTGCTGTGTTTTGAGTATTCCTGTGGCCGCAGTAAATGTAGGCCAGAGGGCCTTAGCCTCATGTACACTGCTGCTGGTAAACGGACATTTACCACTGCTGCTGGTAAACGGGCATTTTTTTCAGCTGTCTCTGAACTCTCCTCTATGTTATCTTATCAGTCCATGTACACAGGGTCGTTTATAGTCCTTTCTAGGCAGTTGAGTTTAGAAGCATTTTTTGAAACGCAAGAAAAATGCGTTCAGGACGGATGTTCAGGGGCATTTGAAACGTCAAATGCCCATAACAGCTTGTAAACGCTGCTAAACGCGGTAACTCGCGTTTAGCAGCTTTTCATTTACAGACGTTTTTCATTTTAACAAATAAAAAAAAAACGCGCCATGTAAACGCGGCTGAACAAATGTTTTTGGACGTCGGTTTCTAGCTGTCAAGTTAAATCGTTCAAGAGAGGTCCAATGTCCAATGTACATGAAGCCTAATGCAGCCTACACACGGGCGACTTTTTGACTGGACTGGTCCGACAGTCTATCCGACGGACTTTCGGCGGACTTCCGACAGACTTTCCCAATGAACGGACTTGCCTACACATGATCACACCAAAGTCCGACGGATTCGTACGTGATGACATATGACTAAAATAAGGAAGTTCATAGCCAGTAGCCAATAGCTGCCCTAGCATTGGTTTTTGTCCGTTGGACTAGCATACAGACGAGCCGAATTTTCGACCGGACTCGAGTCTTTCGGAAAGATTTGAAACATGTTTCAAATCTAAAGTCCGTCAGATTTTTGACCGAAAAAGTCCGCTGCAGGTCCGATGGAGCCCACACACGGTCGGATTGTCCAGTCTGGTCGAAAAGGCCGCCCGTGTGTACACAGCATAAGTGTTACTTTTGGGGTTGAGGTTGTTTTCTCTACTACTAAGTTTTATGCTACCTTCTGTGTTATATTACATTTAGTGTAGAGGTTTCAACTAAAGTACACCAGAAGAGATTACCAAAGAGCTGTTTGCCCAAATAATTTTATCCTACTCGTCCAGGTTTTACAGTTCAATTTCTCTTTTCTACTTTTTCTATGATTAATTTGGAGAATGTTAGTTTGCATTATTATGCAGTAATTAATAGTCTATTGATCTGTTTGAAAAATAGATTCCAGTTTAGGTATTTTTAGTTGTATGCTTTTTCTGTCTGACTTGGTTGTACTAAAAAATAAGAAAATATGCTCAAAAGAGCAGTTGCAAACAGCAACCAATCAGGTTACACCATTCATTTAAAAGGAAAAAAAAAAGAATTATAAGTGGACATTACAGGTAACTCTACTTTTGAGCTTATATTATTTTCTCCCATGTTAATGAAACAGTCCCTTTCAATAAAAACTGAGGGGATTTATGAAACTGGAGCAGCAAGAATCTGGAGCAGTTGTGCATGGGAACCAATCAGCTTCTAGCTTTAATTTTTAAAGCTTACCGAATAGAAGCTGATTGAGGGCCATTGTTCCAGATTCGGTAAATACTCCACTGTATCTGGGTTCATTTTTAGCCCCCCCCCCCATCGTAATACATGTAATTAGGTAAATGCATTTAATCCTGAACCTTGTTCATGTGTTTGCCTATGATTTGGCTACATTTAGAGACTGACATTAAACCAAAATGGATTATGAGGTACTGATAGTTATTGTTCAGTAATTTTTAAAGAAGATGTGTGCAGTCTGTGTAGAGTACGTGGTATGTTGGTACAATTAAATAGGGTCTTATGTGCAGCAGCTATACAGGGACTATTATCAGTAGGTGGCACTAGTTATGGCAAATAACTCAATTATGAAATTGTATAATATAAAAAGTTGATGGGAAATTACCATAGAAAGATCCAAAGGAAAAGTAGGATCACACATTCTTCCACTGCTGCTGTGTTAAATATAAAGTTCACATCAAATGTTAGGTTTGCGGAGTCTTAGAACGTTTTGTGCATTAGCACTTAGTCATAAGGCATATGGCTGCCTTATGACTAAGTGCTAATGGGCAAAACGCATTCAGCCTCTCTGCCTTGTCTTTTTATGTAAGCTTTACAATAAAGGCCATTGTAGTGGAATTGTGCAGCTTTTCATTTCTTATATGAATCTTATTCCTTACTCTTTATACTTCTTGTCTTGAGGATACAACAGAATGTGAGAGGAATTCTTTCCAAAATTAGGTGAAATCCCATCTTATATACACTGAGCAAGATTATAAACGCAACACTTTTGTGTTTGCCCCTATTTATCATGAGCTGAACTCAAAGATCTACGACTTTTTCTATGTACACAAAAGGCCTACTGCTCTCAAATATTATTCACAAATCTGTGTTAGTGAGCACTTCTCCTTTGCCGAGATAATCCATCCTTCTCGCAGGTGTGGCATATCAGGATGCGGATTAGACAGCATGATTATTGCACAGGTGTGCCTTAGGCTGGCCACAATAAAAGGTCACTCTAAAATGTGCAGTTCTACTGTATTGGGGGGGTCGGGGGGTCCGAAAACCAGTCAGTATCTGGTGTGACCACCATTTGCCAGCACATCTCCTTTGCATAGAGTTGATCGGTTTGTTGATTGTGACCTGTGAAATGTTGGTCCATTCTTCTTCAATGGCTGTGCGAAATTGCTGGATATTGGCAGGAACTGGAACACGCTGTCGTATACGCCAATCCAGAGCATTTCAAATATGCTCAATGGGTGACATGTCCAGTGAGTATGCTGACCATGCAAGAACTGGGATGTTTTCAGCTTCCAGGAACTGTGTACAGATCCTTACAACATGGGGCTGTGCATTATCATGCTGCAACATGAGGTGAAGGTCGTGGATGAATGGCACAACAATGGGCCTCAGGATCTCGTCACGGTATCTCTGTGCATTCAAAATGCCATCAATAAAATGCACCTGTGTTCGTTGTCCATAGCATACTCCTACCCATGCCATAACCCCACCGCCACCATGGGCCACTCGATCCACATTGTTGACATCAGCAAACCGCTCACTCACACAACGCCATACACGCTGTCTGCCAGCTGCACTGTACAGTGAAAACCGGGATTCATTCATGAAGAGAACACCTCTCCAAAGTGCCAGACGCCATCGAATGCGAGCATTACGACGACAAATCGAAGTCAGGTCGAGACCCTGATGAGGACGACGAGCATGCAAATGAGCTTCCCTGAGACTGTTTCTGACAGTTTGTACGGGAATTCTTTGGTTATGCAAACTGATTGTTGCAGCAGCTGTTCGGATGGCTGGCCTCAGACTATCTTGGAGGTGAAGATGCTGGATGTGGAGGTCCTGGGCTGGTGTGGTTACACGTGGTCTGCGGTTGTGAGGCCGGTTGGATGTACTGCCAAATTCTCTGAAACCTTTGGAGACGGCTTATGGTAGAGAAATGAACATCCAATTCAAGGGCAACAGCTCTGGTAGACATTCCTGCAGTCAGCATTCCAATTGCACGCTCCCTCAGAACTTGCGACATCTGTGGCATTTTGCTGTATGATAAACCAGCAGATTTTAGAGTGGCCTTTTATTGTGGCCAGTCTAAGGCACACCTGTGCAATAATCCTGCTGTCAAATCAGCATCTTGATATGCCACACCTGTGAGGTGGATGGATTATCTCAGCAAAGGAGAAGTGCTCACTAACACACATTTAGACATTTGTGAACAATATTTGAGAGAAATGGGCCTGTTGTGTACATAGAAAAAGTCATAGATCTTTGAGTTCAGCTCATGATAAATAGGGGCAAACACAAAAGTGTTGCGTTTATAATTTTGCTCAGTGTAGTTATCACAAGTGTTCCCATTGAAAGATTTCCCTTCACCTCCTGGTAATGTGACAACCATTATATTTTCAATATTTTTAATAATTTCAATGGTCTCCAGGACAAACATAGAAGATGAATCTCTTCAGCACAAACACAAAGAGCAATGCATTTCTAACAGGGGTTTTAGCTCTTGCCTACACTATCCAAATTAAATGAAAACAATTTGGTTTTAGATACACTCTAAAGGGATTCTTGACCACACACTTTCTCAAGTAAGGCACTTATTCCAAGTGTAATGTTACTTTCTGTTTATGTAAAAAATTTTGTAGAATATGTGTAACATAGCTTTTTTCTTTATTGATCTAGATGCTAGACTTCCGAATTCCCTCATCTTTTTCCATGTTTGATCTGATCTCTGGGTTCTGCAGCGACCTTGTAAGCTCAGCTCAGAGCTTTATCTCTTCCACTTGGACTTTCTACCTGCAGTCTGATGATGGGAAAGTTGTGGTATTCCAGGTGAATGTTGGTACTATTTCATAAAAATGTTTGACAGCCTAATCTATAGTTGTTTGTTATTATTAAATTCTACCTTTTTATCATTATTTATTTATTTTTTTTTATTGGTGTCTTTCAGCATCGCAAAACACTGTGTTAAAACCAATTTAATGTTTATAAAAAAGTGCTAGATTAAAATTATATACAGTGGAATTGAATTACTAAAGGTGTAGGAAATGTTTTCTTACATTTTTTTTCTTGTACATGAATATATAATTTAAGATGAACAATACAATTTAACCACTTAAGGACCAGCCGCCGCAGTTGTACTACAGCAGGTTGGCTCCCTAGCGCGAATCGCCTGGCTCGCGCAGGTGCAGTTAAAGGACGGGCGCACGCTTCCAGCGGCACGCTCCTGCGCCCCCTGCACGCTGCGAGAGCGTGCCCGCAGGTCGGGTGGACTCGATGTCCACTGGCGACCCGTGATCGCCTAGTACAGAGGCAGAATGGGGATCTGCCTTTGTAAACAAGGTGGATTCCCATTCTGACAGATGATATGACAGAGATCCATTGTTCCTAGTCACCGGGAACAGTGATCTCTGTCATGTTCCAGGCAGCAAATCCCCCCTACAGTTAGAACACACCTAGGGAACACAGTTAACCCCTTTATCGCCCACTAGTCTTAACACCTTCCCTGCCAGTGTAATTTTTACATTGATTGATACAGTGCATTTTTATAACAATGATCAAAGTAATAATGTCACTGGTTCCCAAAAAGTGTCATTTGGGGTCAGATTTGTCCACCGCAATGTCGCAGTCCCATTAAAAATCGCAGATCGCCGCCATTACCAGTAAAACCAAAAAAAATTTAAAGTCAATATCCCATAGTTAGTAGACGCGATAACTTTTGCGCAAACCAATCAATATACGCTTATTGCGATTTTTTATTTTTTTTTTTTTTTTACCAAAAATATATAGAAGAATATATATTGGCCTAAACTGATGGAATAAATTAGTTTTGTATATTTTTTTGGGATATGTATTATAGCAAAAAGTAAAAATAATTGTTTTTTTTTCAAAATTTGTCGCTCTTTGTTTGTTTATAGCGCAAAAAATAAAAACCGCAGAGGAGATCAAATACCACCAAAAGAAAGCTCTATTTGTGTGAAAAAAAGAACGTCAATTATGTTTGGGTACAGAGTTACACAACCGCGCAATTGTCAGCAACGCAGTGCCGTATGGCAAAAAAATGGCCTGGTCATTAAGGTGGAAAATTCTTCCGGTCCTTAAGTGGTTAAATAACTAAAAATTACAAAAAAACTGTTTGAAGCCCAAAAAAAGTATGCAGAGTATTTACTTAGGTCAAATGGCATTTGTCCATTAGTCGGTCAAATGGCTTATTAAAAAAAAACTTCATAAATAGGATTTCAGCAAAGTGCTGTTTATTCTAACCATTTCACTTTTTTAGCAATCCTTTAATTTAATTTCTGAGTATCATGACAGTCAAAGTGTATTTATTTACCTTTCAGTCTCAGCCAGAAGTGGAATACCCAGTGCTAGAGCTTCAAGCTCCAAGATCAGAGGTCACTGATAAATCAGGAAGAAAGCCAGTTCTTAATACCTTGAAGCCAAATACAGGTATAGTATAAATTAAACTTAATAAGATTAATAGCAAGAAGATAGTTTCAACAATGAAGAATAAATTCATCAATGTTGACTGTCTGTAGACCTTTGTATGTAGTAACTGGCACATATGTGACCAATGTGTACAGTTTGTTAGGGGAGTCTTCATCCTCATTGAGCTTCCTGGACAAGCACACACGAATATGGTATGGAACATTTCTGCTCCCTTTGGCCCACACAGATTTATTCAGCCTGGTGTCAATACGCACATCAGGAGTGCGCATCTTTTTAATTGGTAATTTGCGGATTTCCTTTAGAACAAGGGGAGCCTGTTTCTTGAAGCCAACTCCATGGTTCCGCTTGTGAATATTGATGGTGTATTCCCTAGTAACTACCTCATTGATAGTAGAGCGCCCCTTTTTCTTCTCGCCTCCCTTCTTTGCTGGCGCCATCTTCTCCTAGGGACAATGTCAGAAACAACACAGAGTTTTTTATGGGTGTTTATAAGATAGCAGACAACTGAATTAATTGATTAAACACATTTTTGATACTTGGATGCGTGAATGTTTGCTGAGATTAATATTGTATTGTTTGTTCTGGCACATTGGGGTTTGCTGGATTCTAATGTTTTGATCAGCTACAGAGGTAGTTTATAGTGTTTTAGATATTTACTTAATAAACTTACATCTTTGCTGCTCTTTTTGAGATACAGCACTATAAAAATCCTGATGCCAGCATAAAAGTACCCCCAGCTCACTGTGCTTTCTGCTTCTAGTTCCTGCTATCAATTGAATAGAATTAGTTGCCAAAATGATGGCTCTATAAACTTCTATTGCAGCAATTCATATATTTAAATGGGCAAAATGTCATCAAAAAAATCTACTAGTATGTCCAAGTTAAAATCTTTCCTTTGCCATCGCATGACATTCACTGTTTGATTGCTTGAGGTGGTTTGGGTAGTGTGAAAGATTGAAAGCAACATGAGAAGGTTTTCTTAAGAGTAGATTAGGTTAGTAGAGTAGGTTTTTATTAAGCAAATTTTATCCAAGCAAGCATCATGATGAAATTAGAGACACATTTTGATGAAAATTTGTTGAAGGCTAATTAGGCAGCAAAAAGAATTTCCATTTACAAAAAATATCTTGACTAACCATAACTGAGTTACATTATTGATCTTATTAAGAGAGTGGAAAGCACCTTAACAACTGCAAAGTGCAGCTACCTACAAGGCTGTAAAAAGTAATTGCCCCCTAAACTTAATAACTGGTTGTACCACCATTGGCGGCAACAACTGCAATCAAGTGTTTGCGATAACTGGCAATGAGTCTTTCAAATTGCTGTGGAGCAATTTTGGCCCATTATTCTTTGCAGAATTGTTTTAATTCAGCCACATTGGAGGGTTTTCCAGCATGAACGGCCTGTGTAAGGTCATGATACAGCATCTCAATTGGATTTAAGTCCAGGCTTTGACTAGGCCACTGCAAAACCTAAATTTGTCTTTGTTTGAACCATTTGGAGGTGGACTTGCTGTTGTGTTTCGGATCATTGTCCTGCTGCAAAACCCAAGTGCACTTGAGCTTCAGGTCACGAACTGATGGCCAAGCATTCTCCTTTAGGATTTTCTCGTAGTGCTCAGAATTTATGGCTCCATCAATTATGGTAAGTCGTCCAGGTCCTGAAGCTGCAAAGCAGCCCCAGACCACCAAGCTACCACTACCATGTCTGACTGTTGGTATGATGTTCTTAAATGCTGTATTAGCTTTACGCCAGATGTAACGGGACGCACACCTTCCAAAAAGTAAAATTTTTGTCTCATTAATCCACAGAATATTTGCCTAAAAGTCTTGGAGATAATCAAGATGTTTTTTGGTAAAAATGAGATGAGCCTTTGTGTTCTTTTTGGTCAGCAGTGGCTTTGGCCTTGGAACTCTCCCATGGATGCCATTTTTGCCCAGTCTCTTTCCTATTCTTGAATCATGAACACTGATCTTACCTGAGGCAAGTGAGGCCTGCAGTTCTTTAAATGTTGTTCTGGGTTCTTTTATGACCTCTTGGATGAGTCGTCGTCATGCTCTTGGAGTCATTTTTGTAGGCTGGCCACTCCTGGGAAGGTTTACCACTGTTCCAAGTTATCTCCATTTGTGGATAATGATTCTCCCCGTGGCTCACTGGAGTTCCAAAGCCTTAGAAATGGCTTTGAAACCCTTCCTAGACCGATACATGTTTGTTTCTAATCTGTTCTTGATTTTTTTAGATTGTGGCATGATGTGTGGCTTTTTGTGATCTGTTAGTGGAGGTGGCAAACACAGAGGTGGCTGTCCTAGTTGTCACTGCTACCCCTAACAGCCAGGAGAGCAGCCCATCTAGTAGAGGTGATGAGGGGAGTGCAGGTAGGGCTAGACAGTTGGTGGTAATAGAGGATTCTATAATCAGAAGGACTGATAGAATAATTTGTTGCCAGGATCACCTCAACCGAATAGTTTGCTGTCTCCCTGGTGCCAGGGTTCGGCATGTGGTGGACCGGGTTGATAAGTTACTGGGAGGGGCTGGGCATGACCCAGCTGTCTTGGTTCACGTGGGAACCAATAACAGAATACATGGAAGGTGTATGAATCAATTTAATTAACTAGGGTGCAAGTTGAAGGGAAGGACCTCCATGGAGATATTCTCTGAAATATTGCCTGTGCCATGTGCAACACAGGAAAGCCAGGGGGAGATTAGAGACCTGAATGCCTGGCTAAAAACCTGGTGTAGGGAGGAGGAATTTGGGTTTCTAGAGCACTGGGCTGACTTTTCATTGGGGTGCAACCTATATGCTAAAGATGGTTTGCACCTGAATGGAAGGGGGACTGTTGTGCTGGGGAGAAGTTTATGGGAGGGCTGGAGGAGTATTTAAACTAGGATTAAGGGGGGAGGGTGAACTAAAATTCCATCAGGCAGACAGGTCAGTTAAGGGTCAGACATTAATGGAGGGTGGAATGGGGATAGATGGGGGAGGGTTATGGCAGGTGACAAGAAAGTTCCCATGTTGCAATCAACCATTGGAAATTATAGTATCATTGGTACTACTAAACAAGATATGAAAAACACCAGAGCAAAACGTAATAATGCATTAAAGTGTTTGTTCACCAATGCCAGAAGTCTGCCAAGCAAAATAGGTGAGTTGGAAGCTCTGGTGCACGAGGAGAGCTATGATGTAATTGGTATTGCTGAAACTTGGCTTCATTCCTCACATGACTGGGCTATTAATATTCCTGGCTATGCACTCTTTCGGAGAGACAGGGTAAAAAGGAAAGGTGGCGGGGTCTGTCTCTATGTGAGAAGTGATCTCAAAGTGAGTGTGAAAGAGGACCTGGTTGATGGAGAGTGTGATGAGTCTGAAGCATTATGAGTGGAACTGCATATAGATGTGCGTAGTTCAAAGTTAATCATTGGAGTTTGTTATAGACTACCCAATGTTAATGAGGAGGTGGAGACTCAGCTCCTTGCACAGATGGAAAGGGCTGCAAGGGCTGGGACGGTGATAATAGGGGATTTTAACTACCCAGAAATTGACTGGAGTAATGGGACTGCTGGGACAGTTAAAGGGCAAACATTTATAAACCTATTACAGGACAATTTTATGGTCCAGTTTATTGAGGCCCCAACCAGGAATGATGCTCTGTTGGACCTGGTAATCTCAAACCATGCAGAGTTTATTACTAATGTTCATATAAAGGAACATATTGGTAGCAGCGACCATAACATGATTTCATTTGATGTTAGCTGTAAGCAAGAAACACATACAGGAAAGATAAAAACACAACTTCAAGAGAGCAAATTTTCCAAGGATGAGGGCTGCTCTCCAGGACTTGGACTATAACCAATAAGAAAATAGCTTTTAAAAAATATAAAAATGAAGGAACACTAGTGCCGTTTAAATGTTACAAAGAATATAACAGAATATGTAAAAAGGAAATCAAGGAGACAAACATTTAAAACAAACAACAGACTGCAAATGATAGGACAAACCCCAAAAAGTTCTTCAAATATATTAATAGTAAAAAGGTCAGGTCTGAGCATGTAGGCCCTTTACAAAATAATCTAGAGTGGGTGACTGGGGACAAAGAGAAAGCAAATTTATTAAATACTTTCTTCAGCTCTGTGTATACAAAGGAGCATAGGGGAGTCATGTCCATAATGGGGGTGGTAGTGACACAGCCCCAAATGATCCCCAATGGCTCAAATGTGATATGGTCCAGAAATATTTAGACAGAATAAAGGTAGATAAAGCACCTGGACCAGATGGCATCCACCCATGGATCCTAAAAGAATTGAGCTCTGTCATTTCAAAGCCATTGTATCTATTTTTAGGGACTCATTAATGACGGAAATAGTACCACTGGATTGGCGTAGGGCCAATGTGGTGCCTATATTTAAAAAGGGAACAAAGTCTTTACCAAGTAACTATAGACCTGTTAGTTTAACTTCTATAGTCGGGAAGATACTGGAGAGTTTAACTTCCCTGGCGGTATGATTATTTCAGATTTTTGATGCTCAAAGCGGTACATTGTTTTGCATGGAAATTTGGCGTTTTATAATGTAGGCCTGTAATTCTTAGGAATAACACACTTAAATCTGTCCAAACAAGAGTCTAGTAGACAGCCCGGGTATGATAAAGTTTGAAACGCAAAATCATAAATTATAATATAATAAATAACTATAAATAATTATAACAAATAATATAATATTACAAATCAATCAATAATGTAATCAAATCAAAAACACTGAAATTTGCTCAGTTGCAGAAATGGCGCTGTCATTACTTTCAGTGTTTGATGACGAATTTCCCCACAAATCACTATTGCTCAGTTCTGCAAGTGATTCTAATTTATTATCGCTGTTTTCTAGCTGGTCTAAAAATCTCCAGTTTCCAGGCAGACAGAACAGTATTTATAATATAAAACTGCATGCAGTGCACTGGACAAACCATTAGGACAAAAGGGATGTGAAATTATTTGATATAGTAATGTAATCTGTAAGATTACTGTGTACTGTATGTATTGTGTGTGTGTTTCACTTTTTGAATTTGGCGCCGTTCTCTGTCCCCGTGCGTCGCAACGCTCGCAGGGAACGGAGCCCGGCGCTGTGATACATCGAGTGGAGACACGGCTCGCACACAGGGCGGGGAGACATCGCAGGATCCTGGGGACAAGGTAAGTAACTGTACCTGGATCCTGTGATGCAATCCTGAGTGTGGCTCAGGGTTACCGCTTTTGGTACTGAGAATCCACCCCAAGCCACACTCGGAAATACCGCCAGGGAGGTTAATAAAAGATCACATAGACAAGTTCTTGCTGGAAAAAAAATATTTTAAGCAACAGACAGCATGGATTCATGAAAGACAGAAGTTGTCAAACAAACCTGATTTCTTTTTATGAGGAGGTAAGTAAAACCTTGGACAGAGGGGTGGCGATGGACGTGGTATACTTGGATTTTGCAAAAGCGTTTGACACAGTTCCCCACACACGGCTCATGTGTAAGGTAAAGTCTACAGGCTTGGAAATATCAGTTTGTAAATGGATAGAAAACTGGCTAAAATATAGAATTCAGAGAGTAGTGGTTAATGATTCTTACTCTGAATGGTCTAAGGTTATCAGTGGTGTACCCCAAGGTTCAGTGCTGGGACCCTTACTTTTTAATACCTTTATAAATGATATTGGGTCTGAGAATAAAATTAACATTTCTGTCTTTGCAGATGACACCAAGCTTTGCAGTGGAATAACGTCCTTACAGGATGTCTCCAATTTACAAGCCAACCTCAATGCACTGTCTAATTGGGCGACTATGTGGCAGATGAGGTTTAATGTTGATAAATGTAAAGTTATGCACTTGGGGCCTAAGAATATGCATGCATCATACATACTAGGGGGAGTACAACTGGGGGAATCAATGGTGGAGAAGGATCTGGGAGGTTTTGGTAGATCATAAGCTCAATAATAGCATGCAATGCCAAGCTGTGGTTTCCAAAGCAAGCAAAGTCCTTGCTTGTATTAAGAGAGGTATGGACTCGAGAGAGATATCATTTTGCCCCTGTACAAATCATTAGTAAGACCTCATCTGGAATATGCAGTTCAGTTTTGGGCACCAGTTTTCAAAAAGGAAACCGGGGAACTGGAGAAAGTGCAGAGAAGGGCAACCAAACTGATAAGAGTTTGATGGAGGTGCTCAGCTATGAGGAAAGATTAGAGAATGTATTCACTCTTGAGAAGAGGAGATTAAAGGGGGATATGATCACCATGTATAAATATATAAGGGGTTCATATAGTGAACTTAGTGTTGAGTTATTCACTTTACGGTCAACACTGAGGACACTCTTTACGTCTAGAGAAAAAGAGATTGCATCTCCAAATACGGAAAGGTTTATTCACAGTAAGAGCTGTGAAAATGTGGAATAGACTCCCTCCAGAGGTGGTTCTGGCCAGCTCAGTAGATTGCTTTAAGAAAGGCCTGGGTTCTTTCCTAAATGTACATAATATAGATTGCCTCTCAGGGATCAGGAATGAATTTTTTCCCCTGCTGTAGAAAATCGGATAATGCTTTTCTGGGGGGGGGGGGGTTGCCTTCCTCTGGATCAACTGTGTGTATAGGATTGGGTATATGGGATTGTATGATTTTTTTTTTTTTATTGATTGATTGATTGATTGATTTTATGGTTGAACTAGATGGACTTGTGTTTTTTTTCAACCTGACTAACTATGTAACTATGTTAGTGTGCTTTACTTTGTCAGACAGCTTCTATTTATGTGATTTCTTGATTCAACAGGTCTGGCAGTAATCAGGCCTGGGTGTGGCAAGTGAAATTTAACTCAGCTTTCCAAAAAATTCATGATTCAGCATGGGAGGGAGCAATTACTTTTTCACATAGGGCCAGGCAGGTTTAAATAGCTTTTCCCCTTAATAAATAAAATAATAATTTAAAAAATGCATCTTGGATTTACTCGGGTTATCTTTGGGTAATGTATAAAATATGTTTGATTTGAATAATTTAAGTGTGAGAAATATGCAAAAAAAATCATCAAATCCAGTACATTCCTTTTTGGCATGAATAATGATAATGATGAATAATGAATGATAATTCTTGGTGTGGAGCCTTCAACACACACTGAAAACATGTCTAAATTAAACAATTCCCTAAAACCAGACACTACAATTATTTCTAATCTTTATCATGGTACCCTTACATGTAAGCTACAGTTAATCACTACAGGAGCAAGCTGGACATCTTAAGTATCAGCACATAGCAATCATATTTCAGTTTCTTGTTAGTAGATGACGAAAAACATGTGATTATTTGCCATGTTTTAACTGCACTTATGTACCACCCTATTAAAAGATCCATTAAATGTCACATTTTCATATTTCATGAATATGCTCTCAATAAACAATAATATACTACTTTTCTTTATTCTCAGGCATCCGAGAAAAAGTAGAGAAGATTTCAGGAAAGGAATCCAGAATAAAACACAAGTTATCCCATTTGGAAACTCCACAATCTGAACATGATTTTCTTGGGTGTATGTCCAAGTAAGAAGAGATGATACAAATTTATGATGCAGCTGGAGTTTGGAAGTTTTTGAAAAAGTTTTTACTATCTAGAGAGCAGATAATAATAGTATGTTGAGCCTGAGCTAATCAGGATAGTCAAGTAAAACCTTAAAAAAATGTATATTACATTTAGAATTGTTCTTTTACCACTTGACCTCTGGAAGATTTACCCCCCTTCATGACCAGGCCATTTTTTGCGATGCAGCACAGCGTTACTTTAACTGACAATTGCGCTGTCATGCAGCGCTGTACCCAAATAAAATGTATGTCCTTTTTTCCCACAAATAGCTTTTTTTGGTGGTGCAGTATATGATCACCTCTGCGGTTTTTATTTTTGCGCTATAAACAAAAAAAGGTAAACTATTTTGAAAAACAAACAATATTTTTTACTTTCTACTATAAAACACATGCAATAAAAAAAGTAAAAAAAATAACATTTCTTCATAAATTTAGGCCAATATGTATTCTGCTACATATTTTTTTGTAAAAAAAATCCCAATAAGCATATATTGACTGGTTTGCACAAAAGTTATAGCATCTACAAACTATGGGATATTCTCATTTTTTTTATTTACTATTAATGGTGGCGATCAGCAACTTATAGTGGGACTGCGATATTACAGCAGACATTCTGACACTAACTGACACGTTTGACACTTTTTGGGGACCAGTGACACTAATACAGTGATCAAGTGCTAAATTTGTACTGTCACTGTACTAATGACACTGGCTGGGAAGGGGTTAACATCAAGGGCGATCAAAGGGATAACTGTGTGCCTAGCCAATGTTTTACTATACTGTGTATGGTGCTTTTTAAGCGGAAGAGATGGTATTTATTCCAGGGACACAAATTCCTGTCAGAACGGCAATCTGCCTTGTCCACATAGGCAGAGAGCAAGAACTGTGATCTGCCTAACGATTGGTGGGTTCAGTAGACATCAGATACCGTGCGCCCACTGATCAGGTTCTGCTGTGTATAATCACAGTGGAAGCAATCCACCATCGCCGCGCATGCGTGCCCCCTACCCGGAAGAGTCAGAGCACATATATATATATATTTTTTTATATATATATTTATAATGTGATCCGGCACACAGGTGCTGCCCTGTAGTAGTAAAACTGCTATAGGGTGGGCCTTAAAAAAGAAGTATGGGTTTTTTCGTTTTTTGTTTTTTCTAATCATACTTCGGTGGTTGGAGCATCAGACTGATGCTGCAGCTGTCCCCCAACGTCTCTGCACTGAGAACCAAGCCACTGAACACCGCTGATGGCTTGGTTCTCACTCCTCCCAGAGCAGAGCGATGCTGACTGTCAATCAGCATCGCTCCTGGCTTGCTTTTCCATGCTCAATGGAGCGATGAGCTGTGGAGGGGCGGGGAGAGGCCATCTCAGCTTCTCAGCGGCTCGCTGAGACTGCCATCAATCAAAGCAGCTGGAGGATCCAGACTTGGGAAGTCGGGATGACTCGCTGCCTCGACTGATGGCAGTGACGTGAGCGGAGAGTGGACTTCAGACCGCTCTCTGCTGAAAACGGTTCACAGGAGTGCAAAACGGATTGCACTCCTGTGACCCTTAGCCTCGGTTCACACCAGAGGCGGCACGACTTGCAGGTCGCCTCACCGAGGCGACCTGCACACGACTGCCGGGGCGACTTGCAAGACGACTTCTGTATAGAAGTCTATGCAAGTCGCCCCCAAAGTAGTACAGGAACCTTTCTTCTAAGTCGGAGCGACTTGCGTCGCTCCGATTAGAACGGTTCCATTGTACAGAACGGGAGGCGACTTGTCAGGCGGCTAGGTCGCCTGACAAGTCGCCCCCCGTGTGAACCGGCCCTTAGGAGAAGCCCAGCCTAAAAAGTTTAGGCTCGACTTCTCCTTTTAAGTGGTTAATTATATAGTAAAAAAAAGGTCATGTGCTTTATTCTCATAAATAAAAAAGCATTACCCAGAGTCTATTGCTGTACAGGCATGTGGCCTGTGGAATGCACTAAGCATTAGTGGCACAGATATCTGGAGAACCCTCCCCCTTATTTATTTTACAGTTTCAATGGACAAGTAATTGGTACACATATGACAGATTACCAATGGTTTCGTAAAAGCTCACCAGACATTTATTAGTGACTGATTCATTTTTATTATATATACTAAATTAATCTTTTTTATATATCAGATATGCCTTATTGGTCTTTTCCCTTTTCTTTTCATTTTTCATTTTGCTTCTTGCTGGAACCACCTAGTTTTTCAAATGTTGCTAGTTGACAAATATAATGAGTGTATCTATAACAAAATGGAAGCATCTATGAATTTTATTTACACTAGAGTGGAAAGCTTTAGGTTGTACTGTAAGTGACTGGGTCTAAAAGACCAACTGTTATGATGTCCTTCAAAACTAAACCCAAAAGCCAAAATCCAGCCAAATCTTTTTTTTTTCCTTGTGTTTTGTCACATTTTTTGGGGTGGTGCTCGATATGTGCAAAGCGAGATCACACAAATACTTAAAAGTATAACATTTATTAAAAGTAATGACAGATACAGATAATATTAGAAAATATAACAAGCATACTTAACTAAAGATCCTGTTTTGCTATGGAGTCCCATCTGCTTTTCATACAGCATGGCCAGGTAATCAGACAGATGCATGTTTTGCACGCTCTGGTGTGAGACAAACTTATTCCATTGTGGGCTGTGATACTGAGACTTGTGTATAAGGAATAGACAACCCCCAAGCCAACTCTTTGCAATGTGATCCCTCATGGACTTGGTCAGTTAACAATAACATTCTTTTGGTATAAGGTGAAGCCATGCTTATGTCAGTAAAATGCATTACTGAGCCACATTATTAATAAGGAATTATATACAGTTGTGCTGAAAAGTTTGCATACCCTGGCAGAAATTGTGAAATTTTGGCATTAATATTGAAAATATGACTGATCATGCAAAAATACTGTCTTTTATTTAAGGATAGCAAGCACATGAAGCCAATTATTATCACATAGTTTTTTTGGATCCTTTTTAAATCATATTGATAACAGAAATCACCCAAATAGCCCTGATAAACGTGTACCATGTTTGGCCTTGGTACAGACACAGAAGGTGGCACACACAGGTTAAAATGGCCATTAAAGGATAATTTCCCACATTTTTGGCTTTTTAAATCACAATTAGTGTCTATGTATAAATAGTCAATGAGTTTGTTAGCTCTCACATGGACGCACTAAGCAGGCTAGACACTGAGCCAAGAGGAGGTATAAATGAACAGTCAAAAGACCTGCGTAACAAGGTAATGAAACTTTACAAAGATGGAAAAGGATATAAAAGGATATCCAAAGCCTTGAATATGACAGTCAGTACTGTTTAACCCTTTCATGACTAAGCCTATTTTTGAAATTTGGTGTTTACAAGTTAAAATCAGTATTTTTTGCTAGAAAATTACTTAGAACCCCCAAACATTATATATATTTTTTAGCAGAGAATCTAGAGAATAAAATGGCGATTGTTGCAATATTTTTTATCACACGGTATTTGTGCAGCGGTGTTTTAAACGCAAATTTTTGGAAAAGTGACATTTTCATGAATTTTAAAAAATCCAAACAGTAAAGTTACCCCAATTTTTTTGTATAATGTGAAAGATGATGTTACGCCGAGTAAATAGATACCAAACATGTCACCCTTTATAATTGCACGCACTCGTGGAATGGCGACGAACTACGGTACCTTTGAATTTCCATAGGCGACGTTTTAAAAAATGTTTACGGTTACCAGGTTTGAGCTACAGAGGAGGTCTAGGGCTAGAATTATTGCTCTCGCTCTGACGATCGCGGCGATACCTCACATGTGTGGTTTGAACACCGTTTACATATGCGGGTGCGACTTCCGTATGCGTTTTCTTCGCTGCGCGAGCTCGCGGGGATAGGGGCACTTTAAAATTTTTTTTTTTTTTTTTTTATTTATTTTATTTATTTTTGTACTTTATAAATTGTGTTTAAAATTTTTTTTTTTTTTTTTTACTTTTATTGCTGTCACAAGCAATGTAAACATCCCTTGTGACAGTAATATGTGGTGACAGGTACTCTTTATGGAGGGATGGGGGGTCTAAAAGACCCCCCATCCCTCCTTTACACTTCAAAGTATTCAGATCGCCGAAAATGGCGATTCTGAATACTGTGTACTTTTTTAAATTCGTCGCCATTGGCAGCCGAGTAAACGGGAAGTGACGTCATGACGTCGCTTCCGCGTTTACAACAAGAAGGCTGGAACGAAGTCGCTCGCAGCTTCGTTCCAGCCCGCCCCCAGCTGCCGAAGGCAGCCGAACGGACACCGGGCCTCCCGATCGCACGGGAGGCCCGGTAACAGCGGCGGGAGGCGGGGGGAGGGGGGATGTCCCCTCCCGCTCCTCCGGTATAACAACCGAGCGGCTTTTAGCCGCATCGGTTGTTATACTCGGGTAGCCGACCACCCGCTGTAAACAACGGTACCGGGATGATGCCTGCAGCTGCGGGCATCATCCCGGTATAACCCCGGAAAGCCGAGTACGCATATCTGCGTACGGTCGGCGGGAAGGGGTTATAAGAAGTGGGAAAATTTGGGGATCTCTTGATACCAAGCCAAGGCCAGGTAGATCAAGAAAGATTTCAGCCACAACTGCCACAGGAACTGTTTGGGATACAAAAAAAAACCCACAGGTAACCTCAAGAGAAATATAGACTGCGCTGGAAAAAGATGGTGTGGTTGTTTTTAAGGAGCACAATACGATGATACTTGAACAAAAAAGAGCTGCATGGTCAAGTTGCCAGAAAGGAGCCTTTACTGTACAAGTTCCACAAAAAAGCCTGGTTACAATATGCCCAACAACACCTTGACATGCCCAATTGGCTTTTTTGTGGCATTGGCGCAGTAAAGGCTTCTTTCTGGCAGCTCAGCTATGCAGCTTTTTTTGTTTACGTATCGTCTTTTGGGAGAGCAGCCTGTATTTCTCCTGCGGTTACCTGTGAGTTTTTCTTTGTATCCTGAGCAATTCTTCCGCCAGTTGTGGCTGCAATCTTTCTTGGTCTACCTGACCTTGGCTTGGTATCAAAAGAGCCCCTAATTTTCCACTTCTTAATAAGTGGTTAAACAGTACTGACTGGCATATTCAAGGCTTTGGATTTCTTTTTTATATCATTTCCATCTTTGTAAAGTTTCATTAAGTGTCTGTACCAAGGCCAAACATTCCAGGGTATGTAAACTTTTTATCAGGGCCCTTTGGGTGATTTCTGTCATTATGATTTAAAAAGGATCCAAAACTATGTGATAATAAATGGCTTCATGTGATTGCTTTAACCACTTCACAACTGAGCACTTAAACCCCCTTCGTGACCAGACCAATTTTCAGCTTTCAGTGCTCTCACACTTTGAATGGCAATTACTCAGTCATGTAATACTGTACCCAAATGATTTTTTTGTCCCGTTTTTTTATACAAATAGAGCTTTCTTTTGGTGGTATTTGATCACCTCTGGGTTTTTTTATTATGTGCGCTATAAATGAAAAAAGACCGTAAATTTTGAAAAAAAAATGCATTTTTCTTAGTTTCTGTGATAAAATTTTGCAAATTATTAATTTTTCTTCATAAATTTTGGCCACAATTTATACTACTACATATCTTTGGTAAAAATAACCCAAATTAGTGGATAATTAGTGTGAAAGTTAGAGAGTCTACAAGCTGTGGTGCAAATCATAAAAAATTGATCACACCTGATGTACTGGTGGCCTATCTCATTTCTTGCGACCTGAACAAGCCAGGAAAGTACAAATACCCCCCAAATGACCTCTTTTTTGAAAGTAAACATTCCAAGGTATTTAGTAAAATGCATGGTGAGGTTTTTGATGTTGTAATTTTTTCCCACAATTCTTTGCAAAATGAAGATTTTTTTTCCTACAAAATTGTCATTGTAATAGGTTATTTCTCTCACATGGCATGTGTATACAACAAATGACACCCCAAAATACATTCTGCTACTCCTCCTGAGTATTACGATACCACATGTGTGGGACTTTTTCACAGCCTAGCCACATAGAGAGGCCAAACATGCAGGGAGCACCGTCACGTGTTCTAGGAGCATAAATTACACATCTAACTTGTTGACTACCTATTACACTTTTGAAGGCCCTAAAGCACCAGGACAATGACACGTGACACTGACGTGGCACTGATGACAGATGGCACTGATACGTGGCACTGATGACACGTGACACTGATGTGGCACTGATGACAGATAGCACTAATACATAGCACTGATGACAGGTGACACTGATGACAGATGGCACTAATACGTGGCACTGATGACAGATGGCACTAATATGTGGCACTGATGACACGTGACACTGATGACAGATGGCACAGATACATGGCACTGATGACACGTGACACTGATAACAGATGGCACGTGACACTGACAGGTGGCACTGATGACAGATGGCACTGATACGTGGCACTGATGACACGTGACACTGATGACAGATGGCACCAATATGTGGCACTGATGACATGTGACACTGATGACAGATGGCACTAATATGTGGCACTGATGACAGATGGCACTAATAGGTGGCACTTATAACACGTGACACTGATGTGGCACTGATGACACTTATACGTGGCACTGGGGACAGATGGAGGGAGAGCAGGCAATGAGAGATGATCTCATATGTTTACATATGAGATCATCTCTCAGTGCTAAATGGCCGCTGTAATTGGCCATTTAGCACGATCTGTGATTGGCTGTGTCCAAGGGACACGGCCAACACAGAATTTCCCCGACTCGCGGAAGTAAACAGGAGGACGTCCAGGGACGCCCTCCCGGCACATGAAGTCCACGCTGTAGCCGTCTGTCGGCTATAGCGCAGACGCCTAGTGGTTAAATAAAAGACAGTTTTTTGCCACGATCAGCCAAAATTTCACAATTTCTGCCAAGGTATGCAAACTTTTGAGTATGACTGTATGGAATTTGCCCATCACCTTGGTTTTGTGTAGTGTGAGGGCGTGTTAAAACTTCAGTCAGATTTTAGTGCTGTCTTTGATTACACTGGGGAGATTTCCCCTTGCTTTTTATTCTTTTGACATCAGGGTCAGAAGACAAAGACAACAAAACAAAATCCTCAGTGGTTCTAACCTTTCCCATCTCTATTGAAAAACATGTTTTTTTTGTTCTATCAGCTCTTTTTCATCTTGCCCCACTGGTATTGGGAAAAGAGGTAATAAAAAACCTGCTTGAGGTACTAACCCTTTTTTTTTATTGTCCAGTAGAAAAATAAATGTAGATGGTTTTAGGTTTAATAAATTCTTGAATTTTTTTCCTTGCAGGCGATCTGGATTACCACGATGGATACTGGCTGCCTGTTTGTTCCTATCTATTATGGTGATGCTCTGGCTCAGCTGTGCTAGTTTGGTGACTGCACCTGATCAGCATGTTAAGTCACAGGTATGGTACTCTATTCTGATATTTTATGTAGATAATGACATGCTGATGATTAATTCTTAAGTGTTTGTTTTGGGATAATTGGTGACCTTTTTTTAAATATTTTAAAGCAAATCCATCTTTATCGCTGCTTCTCTTATTCCAGAAATATGTTTTTTGCAAAAATAAATCTGTTATTGGAATCTAGTTGTGAGAGAAAAATAGAGACTATGACTGCATAAAAATTATTTTCTTAAATGCTTTCTTGAATTTATTTTGTCGTCATGCTGACCTATTGGTCTTGTATTTTAAACTTCTGACCAGGAACACCTGCGCATATAAGGAAGTTTTTCCAATTTTTGTGATTTTCAGCATTGTTTAGGCAGGGTCAGTGATTCAGTGAGGATTGAAGCCAGTGAGTCAACTTACCAGCCAGATATCTAGTTTTGATGAGAAGTTACATGTAAACATTGGCAGTGCCAACCATTGATTCGTACAGGGTACATGGTATAAATCTGCCCATTTCGCTTAGGGCTATAGCTGTTCACGCACTGTGTGTTTGCAGCTAGTTTATCTGGTAGCAATAATTGCTGATTCTTGCTGGTGTCTGCCTGCCACCACCTGTGTGAATAAAGCCTAAGGAATTCTTCTAACTGTAGATATTTCCTCTCACTTCCTGCTATGTCTCCAAGGAGATTACACTGTAGCAATTACAATTATACATGTTAAACAGTTTTGACACCTCAGATATCTATTATGTTTTAATATACCTATTAATATAATTTTTTTTTCAAAAGAGTAATAAAGATTTCAATGAAATTATAATGTACATTTAATGAAGAAAAATAACAGCTTCAGCAAGTTTGACACTCAAATGTAGATTTTGATTTATTTTACATAGCTGTTAAACAACTGGGCTTTGCAGTTCTTTTATGGACCAAACATTTGGATAACTTAAAGTGTGGTAATCAGTGCCAGAACAAAAACTTCTAGCATCCAAGGCTAAGATAACAAAATGTTCCTCAATCTGAGGCTTTATTGGAGGGGGTGGGAATGCCACATGGGGAATGTGCCTAAAGGTGCCTGAGTGTAAGTGTCCAAACTTGTCCAAAAATGACAACCACTGCCCACTGACCCAAGGTTTAATACTGTTGATCCTTAAAAAAAAACAAAGCAAGGACTCAATATAGGTCTCAGCTCAGCCCCACCCAGACTGTCTCTTCGATGACTTGAAAAAAAGCAAGCCGTATTGGAAGGAGCACCCGACCAAAGAGTCCAAATTAATTTATTCCTGAATACTAAAAAACATCTAACACATTTTGTGGGTCAGAAAAAAGCTCTCATTTCATCAGAGCTTCATTTAAGATAGGTACTTTCCATGATTCAAAATAGAGCTTTCCTGTGGGAATCTGTAAAGGGAATCTAATTGCTGGAACAGGAGAGTAACTGGCCAGCAGTATCTGTGTGAGCCATCAACAAAGGAAAGTTCTACTATGAGTCCATGTTGTTAACTTTTATCCATTGGTCTGGTGCTCCTTCCATTAGCTGTTGCGGAACTACACTTCCCATGAGGCATTGTAAAACTCTGACATTCAGACATGACTAGGCATGATGGGAATTGTAGTTCCTGAACTGGAGACCCCTGAATTAGGGCATGCTTTATTCTGGTAACCTGCTGGGGTACCCACTCTACTGGGGAGTAGCCTTGTCTGTTGTGAGCAGCCTAACCTGAGCAATTGAGGTCTCTGAAGTTTTTTGTCCTCTCACTGATTTGTATGAACTCACATCAAAGTCCTTGTGGACTTTTTTTTTTATTCCCTTCTATGACTTGATAGTTTCACCCATAAAGTACGTGGATCTGCCTTTTTAGCGCTAAAGCATAAACAAATATAAACACACATACATTTAATTTATTGTCAGAAATATTATATATATAAAAAAAATTGTATGTGCTAAAATAGGAAGCTCTGTCAGAATCTCTATTTAATTAAGGAAAAAAGATTAACATTTGCTTTGCTTTTTACCAGCCATTGAGCATAAACGGTGACAAAGAATACCTAGAAGACATGGAAAAGCCAGAACCATTCCCTCTGCCACCTGTTGTTGCAGTTACTATCTGCCCAACTGAAGAGAGTGAAGAGGCTGGGCCACTGCCAGTGAAAGTGGACCTTGGCAAAACTATAATCTAAAATGTTTGTCTTTAAACCTTTACTACTACAGGGGGTGTGCACTACATTGCATTATAGTCTCCTGCAGAATTAAAGGGGATAATTGTCTTGTCATACTGGTTTTATAAACAGTGCTCGTCTTGCTTCCTTTCTTTGCAAAGCATCTGGAATGGTTGCTCCACAAATGGTCAGAGCTTGGTGGTGCATACTGTAGAGAGTCAAAGATTCCTTGTCAGTTACTGTAAAAAAAAAATATTCCAGAGGTTTTCATGGATGCAATTTTCCCACAGTACATTGAAAATTTCCAGTTTGTATCTTGTACTGATGTATGACAAGATCAAGTTATTGTACAGCGCTAAAAAGTGTATGTGCTTTATATATAAAATGATAATATAATAATGTAACATTATTAAAGTAATCAACATTTAAGATGTCAGTTACAGCTATGGCTCAGGTTGATTCACTCACACTACTACGCAGCCTCATTTTTTAAAGACCATAAGTCTTTCTTCTCCAAACTGGTTTAGCATCCTGCTGTGTTACAAGAAGGCTCTTTTGAAAAGACGTGAGTATGTGAATCTTCTATATCAGCAAAGAAACTAGATCATTTAAAGTGAAGACTTTGTATGATAAAACTAGTGCAACTCTCACAAAAGAATTCTCTTTTATATGTGGGCCCTTGGGTATGAATGACCTACCTACTAAGTTGTAGTTCAAGGTGTGATGTAGTCTAGTGGTGTTCAACCTTTTTTAGATGGGTGTGTCAATACTTTGGGATTCTAAGTGATAATTTAGTCATTGCATTTGTATCATTTTTTTAAATAACAGAATCGATTTTTTTATGTTGACTTCTTATTTAGTTAAATACATTTGCAGAGTTACCCTTTATGGGAACTTTTTTCATTGTAAAAAAATGGTGAACTTTGTGTAAGACTTACAGATTTATTAGTCTTTTTTCAGTGATTAAAGTTCCCATATGTCTTTCTTATGGACTGGGGTCCTTCTGTACAACATACTTTTTTAATTATTGCTACCAGTAGTAAGAACGTCAGTTTCAGCAATGTTCTAGTTACATTCAGTCAAAAAATAAAATTCAGTCCTCTTCTGTCTTTAAGAAATGTATACGCATTTCTTCCCATACCTCATGTACATTGGGACTCTTCATTTAACCCCTAACTGCTCTCTCTAGTGTTGCCTGGTAGATATAATAATGTGGTACTAAAGATTTCATAAAAGAACTAACCATATATGGATTAGCCTAGGTACTCTAAAAAAAATTTAGGAGATTGTTATAAAGGTTATTCAAAATCATGCAATGGAATTTTATTGGTTTCCTTAAAAACGAATCAAATTCCAGGTGTCATCCTTTTTTAGATTTCTCAAATTTGTAGAAAAGAACAGTTCTCGTCAATTTCTAATCTCTTTCATCAGTGAATTACTTGACACTTTATCATACTGTTATACTTTTATTCTGTATATGAACATATTATGTATACTAATATTTAAAGCACATCTATAGCTGTTAATGCCATTACCACTGTTTTAAGGTCCATCTTCCTTGTTCTGCTTATAAGACTAATGTGCCCCCCTTTCCCTATTTCATTTTCACTTTATTATTATTATGAACTACTAAAGGCTGAAATGATATTTGTTTAGTAAAGAACACATTTTTCCTTTGTTCTGCTGAAGGTTCAAAAGGTTAAAATAACTACCAATTTCATGCTGGACACTTCCTTTTACAAAAAACCCATATAATTGTTTAATAATATTATTTATTTTAATATTAATCACAATACCTCTGTTAGCTGCTGTACTTGTGCCTTCTAACTCCAATCACTTAAACACATCGAACTTGCCTAGATGCATTTTAGGACGGGAGATTCATATTCCTAAGCAAAAAGATTTTATTTTATTTTAGTGACTGTAAGATAAATGCTATAAAGAGCAAACAATATTGGTAATTTATTTGCTATAGAGAGTTTACTTTGCATTGCATATAACCTTTGCATTTGAACTGTATCACACTCTATACACTGGATTAAATTTTTGCTACTGATTACATATTTATGCTTGAGTATCTACATAACTAAAATGGTAGAAGTCATTTCAATCAACTCATCCAATATCTTTATGCAGGCTGAGTTACGGTCATACCAAGAAGACATCTGAGAGATAGGGATGGTCTAAGAGTTATAATTATTTAACATTTAAAAAAAGAACTTCTGGGAGGAGGCCAAACAGTTAAAACCTTGCTGGTGTTTTTTTTTTTAACACTCAAACATCAATTACAGAGATCCTAGCAGCTGAATGGCTATGTATGTTTTTTACTATGCAGTAATAAAAATAGAACTTGACCAATATTCCTATAGAAGTATAAGCTGAACTATTTAGAAATTAGTGCAAGGTTTCTCAAATGCTGGATTTTTTTGGGGTCATGCCGAATATGTATATATTGCATAGAGCAGATTAATGTTAGGTAGCGGGTCAAGCATACAGTATATTAACTTTGGGTATTAAATACATTTTTCAAGCCTAACTAATTTCTTTTGGTAAATCCTCACAATGTTCAACCTTATTTTAGGGGTTTCTCAAGGACTATAAAAATAACTCTGCTGTTCCATGCTGTAAAAATACTTCTACAATTAGATTGTTCACTTTGCAAGAGAAGTTTTCTCCAGAGCTCAGTGAATGTGGTGAAGCTCTGCTTATTTCCATCATCCAAACATGTGAAAGCAAAAATCCCATTTTTATATTTTCCTTGTATTTGATTGGGTATTTCTTGTATAGTAAAACTTCTCCTTCACTCTAAGCTCTTGGGCAAATTCCCTTGCACGTGAAGCTTCCCTTGCAGATTGAACAGCCTATAAGCTTTAGTAAATCAACCCCAAAATCTCTGTATGTAATACTGGCCGCTAGAGAAGCTCAGAAATTTTCGTTATCAATGGCTTGCTAAATTCACTGTTGCTCAAACATTACAAAAGCATTCTCACAAATGTAGCATTACTTGCTTCTACTAGGCCATGTATGGTTATACAAATAAATATAAATGCAGCGCTAAGTGTTACAAAGAACGGGGTGATAACCTGTTAACCCTGTATATAGTATAAAGTTACTCGTGGTAGTGATTATATACCAAAGCAAATGAAGTGAAGGAACAGTCCCCAATAACTGGAGAAGGTGTCCATAGTAACGTAAAAGTTCATCAATAAATGGAGCGTAGTATTTCTCATGGGAAAAAGGGGAACATATGTGGGTGCTCTTAAATCAATAAGTGGTCTTCATGTATTCAGGGTCCACACCTAAGTAGCAATGGCAGAAGAAATGAATACACTTACCAGAGGGGATGGACAAACTCACCATACGGCGGTGTGTCATTCAGGCTTATGGATCGATCGATCCTGAGGGTGCTTGCTAGAAGGCACTGGTGGTGTATTCCAATGGTCCCATCTGGAGCAACCGTGGATGGATGGTGGTGCTCGGATGCCCAGCGGATAGATGGATTCACCTTCACGGAGAGCAGACAGCTGGAGCATGCAGATTCCACCGCACAGGATATAAGAACATATGGAGAAAGAAAAAGGTCTCCACACCACCGTATGCCCCAGTTGAAGGACCATCGTCCGAAACATGTCGGGTTGCTGAGCCATTTGTGCCCTGTTACCACGTGATTTTTATACCCATTTGTGATCACTATTACTATTCACTACATCTGGTGTCTGTATATATTTTTTTTCTCCCTGGCGTTTTTTAATAAACCTTTTATACTGGATTCATGCACTATGTGGAGACCTTTTTCTTTCTCCATATGATCTGATATCCTGTGCGGTGGAATCTGCATGCTCCAGCTGTCTGCTCTCTGTGAAGGTGAATCCATCTATCCGCTGGGGATCCGAGCACCACCATCCATCCACGGTTGCTCCGGATGGGACCATTGGAATACACCACCAGTGCTTTCTAGCAAGCACCCTCAGGATCGATTGATCCATAAGCCTGAATGATACACCGCCGTATGGTGAGTGTGTCCCTCCCCTCTGGTAAGCGTATTCACTTCTTCTGCCATTGCTACTTAGGTGTGGACCCTGAATACATGAAGACCACTTATTGATTTATTTAAGAGCATCACCCACATATGTTCCCCTTTTCCCCATGAGAAATACTATGCTCCATTTATTGATGAACTTTTATTTTACTATGGACACCTTCTCCAGTTATTGGTGACTGTTCCTTCACTTCATTTGCTTTGGTATATAATCACTACCACAAGTAACTTTATACTATATACAGGGTGGCAGGTTATCACCCCGTTCTTTGTAACACTTAGCGCTGCATTTATATTAATTTGTATTTCATTGCACGGTTTACTACACTGTTGATGCTGGCTGCTATTACTTATACAATTTTTGTCTTTAATAGCGCAACTATATATTTTTTCTTTTGTTTGCACATGTATGGTTATATCCTAAGAGAGAAGCCTAAAGCCTATCAGGCTGTAGGCTATATTTTAGTTTATATGTATGATATTAGGGGTTTCTATATACATGTTTATATAAGAAATGGATTTGAAATGGACTTCTAGAGTGAGAGAGAAAGTAGCTCTGAAGGCTCCAAGGGAATCCATTTTTTTTTGTGTGCGTGACACAGTACAGCTCCATCCATATAAATCCTTTCTATCTTCTCCTATTCGGTCATACTAATAAAAATGTTTAGCAGTATACTCCCAGTTTATACTAATAGATGTGTCTAGCAGTGTAAATAAATGCTGAGAGTATAGTGCTTGCTGTCTATTGTATACTAGAGTAACTTACCTAACTTATAAAGGTATATTGTAGGCATGGATGGGAATATATGCATACCTCATTTGCATGTCAAAATACAAGATTTATGCTAATATGTAAGAACACCTTTAGGAGCTACATTGTGTTCCTGTTTGTTTTTTCCCCTGCAAACACACAGCAGTGAAGGTTGTTTGCTGTACAATGCTTGCAGAATGGCATATGTTTTATCACCATGGTAACTACATACTTAGTCAATATTAATGTGATTGTGAATGCTTTGTATGTTTTAGAGAAAAGGATGTATACCAAACATGCAATCTCCACTGAGTGTGGCTACTTGCAGTTCACATTTTAGTTACTGGGCAGTAAATAGGAAATAATTTAGGCTACATTAAGGTGGCTGTATATCTATGGCTAGTTTGCTGCAATCAGAGATGGTTAAACTCCTCTGAATACAGCAACACATTGGCAGATTATCTGTGGCCAGTGTGCCTCCAGAGTCAGTTGGGGGCTCTATTTGCATTGGATGAGCAGTTACATTTTACCAGCAGCAGTGCCTCCCATTGATTTGCACAGTGTACAAATCTGATAGCCGCCACTGACAGCTGATGCATGTGCAAGCAGCATTTACAACCACTGGCAAGGATATACTAATTCTTTTACCGCAGCTGCCCCTGGCCACACATATTCGGTTGTCTTAATGTAGCCTTAAAGTGCTGCCATGTAACTCCATATACTCCCCAAGAACTTGCTTTCATCCACTTTAAATCATAAAGCAATCCTAGTGTGCTTAACATCCCAAAAGACTGCCAAAATTTTCTACACTTTTTATTTAAATATTCTGTTTATTTTGACACTACAGCTATCTTCTGGCAGTGTTGGCATTTTTATATTATTATTAATAATTATTATTATTAATCATTGTCCAGTGATTATTTTAATAATGCGAACATTAATTCTTGACACATACTTGTAGAGGATCTAAGGGCATCTCTTTTGTGTATGTTTGTCCCAAAGTTTCTTTTGTAACTCTTGCTGATTATGACAGTAGTAATTAAAGCATAGGTGAAGTCACTTTGTCGTATAAATATTATGCATACAATGTAGAACTGCTTGATAAAAATATATTTGCTTTCCTGCAAAATAAATAGAACTTTTTGTGCTGTTGACTGCCAGAAGCTTGTTTGATATTTAGGCCAAAGCATTAGAGAGCCATAATCTTGTAAAATCTCAGATAACATGTTAATAATGTATTGCTGTTTTTTTTATGTGAATACATCATTGAACTATTGTCAAGAAAAAAGAATAAACATTTATAAACTATGTCAGTGGTTATGTATTGAAAGAACATTAATGCATTATTCTATTTATTAATATTACATCTTTTGTACCCCAAGTTCAATCCTGTTCTTAACTGAAAATAAATATTTTCAGTGTTCCTCTTTTCATTGACTCACTCATTGACGTAAATTCAGTATGTCATGGTTGTCCATCTATACACTATCCAGTAATCTAAGGCAGTGTTTCTCAGCCTTTTTTCAGTAACGGCGCTTTTTAAAATTATGCACACTCTCAGGGCACCCCATTCTAAAAAAAATCTAAATGAATGGTTTTACATAATGCAAAGGCATCCACAAACATAGGACGCCCGACATGAGAGGTCATTTATTCTTCCGAAACAAATAAAACTTTTCACACTGGTCCTGACTAGTATTCCAATGTTTATCCTCTCCCTCAGTTTCTAATGTGACTCCAGTGCTTACAGAGAGGGGCAAACAAGAACACTATGCAATGGTGCACAATGAAAACCTGTGGCTTTGTGCAACCAAAAGGCAGGCTTGATCCACCCACTGGCTTGTATACAGTTTTGGAGCCATTTTTAGGCATCCCTGAAGAAACCTGAAAGCACTCCAGGGTGCCTGGGTTAAAAAAAGGATGATTTAAGGCAGGGGTAGGCAACCTTGGCCCTCCAACTGTGTTGAAACTACAAATCCCATCATGCCTCTGCCTCTATCAATCATGCCTGTGGTTGTCAGGTTCTTGCAATGTCCCATGGGACTTGTAGTTTCACCACAGCTGGAGGGCTGAGGTTGCCTACCCCTGATGTAAGGGTTAAAATAACCTTTGTGACTGTTTAAATCTTTGCCTTCATAACATGGGCCTTTCTCCACCTGTGTATACTATCACACAGGGATATTATCAACTCTCTTGGGACAGAAACATTTGGGGAAAAAAAGTAAAACAGCAAAATATATTTTAATGTAAAAAAAAAAATATTAAAAAGATTCTGCATGTCTTTACTGCCCTCCAACCAAAAGTGTAAAATAGGCATTAAACTGTCACTATGTCCACATTTACAATGCTACATTGAGACATTGAGATACTCATGAAAAAAAAATCTTTGTACACAAAATGGTTGAAAGTCTGTTTTTCTCAATTTAAAAATGTACTGACACAGGAAGTTACAATAACAATGGACTTCTATCAGGATCAAAGGGTTAGTTTTCTGTACCTGTAGAAATTCTACTTAGCATGAAAAAAGAAACTAACCCACCTGCAGGAAGCATTTCATCTTTAGTGAGATACTCACTAAGACGCAGGCACACATTAACCACTTGCTGACCAGCCGCCGCAGTTGTACTGCGGCAGAATGACATGGCTGGGCAAAATGACGTTATGTAACGTCACTTCGCCATGTGGCCACTAGGGGTGTGCACCCCCTGCTCTCCCACAGAGCCGATGCGAGTGCCCCCTGGTCACGATCACCGCCGGGCTCCCGCGATTGCTTGGGGCACCCAGAGAACCAGGATCTGGCACAGTTTTCCGTTCTCTGAGGGGAGAAGTGACTAATCGTCTGTTCATACAGAGTATGAACAGCGATCTGTCATCTCCCCTACTCAGTCCCCTCCCCCCTTCAGTTAGAACACACACTAGGGAACACAATTAACCCCTTGATCGCCCCCTAGTGTTAACCCCTTCCCTGCCAGTGACATTTTTACAGTAATCAATGCATTTTTATAGCACTGATCGCTGTATAAATGCCAATGGTCCCAAAAATGTGTCAAAATTGTCCAATGTGTCTGCCATAATGTCGCAGTCCCAATAAAAATTGCGGATCGCCACCATTACTAGTAAAAAAAAAATAACAAAAATGCCATAAAACTATCCCCTATTTTGTAGACGCTGTAACTTTTGTGCAAGCGAACCAATATACACTTATTGCGATTTTTATTTTTTTTTTTACCAAAAATATGTAGAATACATATCGGCCTAAACTGAGGAAAAAAATAGTTTTTTAATATATTTTTGGGGGATATTTATTATAGCAAAAAGTAAAAAATATTGCGTTTTTTTTCAAAATCGTCACTCTTTTTTTTGTTTATAGCGCAAAAAATAAAAACCGAAGAGGTGATCAAATACCACCAAAAGAAAGCTCTATTTGGGAAAAAAAGGATGTCAATTTTGTTTGGGCGCAACATCGCACGACCGCGCAATTGTCAGTTAAAGTGATGCAGTGCCGAATCGCAAAAAGTGCTCTGGTCAGGAAGGAGGTAAAATCTTCCGGGGCTGAAGCGTTTAAAAGTGATACTGTGCAGTATATTTTCTTATTACAACACTGAGCCTCATTAGACGGATATAGTGTAGGCAGAACCAACCACACAGCAGTTAGTTTTAGAAACTGCTGGTAGGGTCTACCTCAAAATGTATAGGAAAGATCTAAAATAAAGCTTTCTAAAATTATTGTAAAAAAAAAAAAGTAAGAAAAATTAATTAATGCAGCCACCACATCTAAAGACTGGAAAGCTGCAAAATATTACATTTTTGTTCCTGGGTTTAGATAAACAGTACTTTAAGACCAATGTATACCTAAGAGTAAAAAGAAAATTACATCAAAGAAGAATCTCTCTTCGTGAAAGATGTAAATACTATATGATTAATTGTGTTTTCTCTTCTTTCTTTAAAATCCTTTTAAGCTGTATCTCTGTTTTTTGGTACAGTTCAGATGCATATTATTGTACAATGCATATTATTTGCAATTGATGAATAAAAACAAAATTCAGAGGGGTTATATTCAGGCTGGTGAATGTTAAAAAAAAATCTCAAAACTAGAAACAAAAGTCAGAAAATAAACTCTGTATCAATCCCTTTTCCTGTATCATAACCACAAATCATATATAGGATTTTTCAGAATTTGAGTTAAGTCAGATTAAATGATTCTGCAATTCTTGGATGATTATTTTTGGCTTCTACTCAATTAAGGTTCGCCTTTCAGCTTTAAAAACAGTGAAGCCAGAAGCATACAACCTGTATTTTAAAATGGAGGTCAGCAACATTAGACTCCATATTCTTGTAAAGACTTTGTTTAAATTGAACTGCTCTTTAAAGGGCCAGATGTTGTATGCCTGCAGGTCAGTGAATTATGTCTAGTAAAATATGGTGGATGGGTTAGCACATAAGAGCAATGAGGTCAGCAACACACAGAAGAGGAGGTAAAGATTATTTTCGAAGGATGGGAAAAATATACTCACAAATAACTTACCAGTTAACAAAAAATGTCTTTTCTAGTTTTGCATTAAATTACAAAGAAGGGAAATGTTTCAGCGCACTTGAGGACCCCATTTATCAAAGCGTGTGTTCATCATACATGCCTCAGAGAAGGGATCCTGCTTGACCTTGAACAATTGCAAGCTTTAATGAGCGATGTTAATGTAATAACATCAAGTTTTCTTTAACCTTATTCTGGTGTGCAGGCTATCTCACTTACGATACTTGAACAAAAATTAGCTGCATTGTCAGCTTGCCAGAAATGGCCTTTACTGTGCCATTATCACAAAAAAGCCCAGTGAGGCATGTCAAGGTGTTGTTGGGCATATTGGAACCAAGCTTTTTTGTTGCATTGGTGCAGTAAAGGCTACTTTCTGGCAACTCGATCATGCAGCTCATTTTTGTTCAAACATTGTTGTATTGTGCTCCTTAAAAACAACCATTCTGTCTTTTTCCAGAGTAGCCTATATTTTTCCTGAGGTTACCTGTGGTTCTGTCTTTGTATCCTGAACAATTCCTCTGGCAGCTGTGGCTGCAAATTTTTTTGGTCTACCTGACCTTGGCATGGAATCAAGAGATCCCCAAATTTTCTTCTTAACCACTTGCCGACCGCCTCACACAGATATACTGCGGCAGAATGGCACGGGCAGGCAGAATCACGTACCTGTACGTGATCTGCCTCCCGCGGGCGGGGGGGGTCTAATCGGACCCCCCCAGTGCTCGAGGCGGTCGGCTTGTGTCTGGGAGCGATGAGAGGTGAGGGGGAGACCATCCATTCGTGGCCCCCCCCTCACGATCGCTCCCAGCCAATCAGATTCTTCCTCTGCTGCTGTATGCTAAACAGCAGCAGAGGAAATGATGTCATCTCTCCTCGGCTCTGTATTTTCCGTTCCGGCGTCGAGGAGAGAAGACATCAATGTGAGTGCACCAACACACACACACACACACACACAGTAGAACATGCCAGGCATACAATACACCCCCGATCCCCCCCCCCCCGATCACACCTCCCCCCCCCCATCACACTGACACCAAGCAGTTTTTTTTTTCTGATTACTGCATTGGTGTCAGTTTGTGACAGGTAGTGTGGTTGGGAAGTTAGTATTAGCCCCCTTTAGGTCTAGGCTACCCCCCCTAACCCCGCCTAATAAAGTTTTAACCCCTTGATCACCCCCCCATCGCCAGTGTCACTAAGCGATAGTTTTTCTGATCGCTGTATTAGTGTCACTGGTGACGCTAGTTAGGGAGGTAAACATTTAGGTTCGCCGTCAGCGTTTTATAGCGTCAGGGACCCCCATATACTACCAAATAAAGGTTTTAACCCCTTGATTGCCCCCTAGTTAACCCTTTCATCACTGATCACCGTATAACTGTTACGGGTGATCCTGGTTAGTTCGTTTACTTTTTATAGTGTCAGGGCACCCTCCGTTTATTACCGAATAAAGCTTTAGCCCCCTGATCGCCCGGCGGTGATATGCGTTGCCCCAGGCAGCGTCAGATTAGCGCCAGTACCGCTAACACCCACGCACGCAGCATACGCCTCCCTTAGTGGTATAGTATCTGAACGGATCAATATCGGATCCGAACAGATCTATACTAGCGTCCCCAGCAGTTTAGGGTTCCCAAAAACGCAGTGTTAGAGGGATCAGCCCAGATACCTGCTAGCACCTGCGTTTTGCCCCTCTGCCCAGCCCACCCAAGTGCAGTATCGATCAATCACTGTCACTTACAAAACACTAAAGGCATAACTGCAGCGTTCGCAGAGTCAGGCCTGATCCCTGCGATCGCTAACAGTTTTTTTGGTAGCGTTTTGGTGAACTGGCAAGCACCAGCCCCAAGCAGCGTCAGGTTAGCGCCAGTACCGCTAACACCCACGCATGCACCGTACACCTCCCTTAGTGGTATAGTATGTGAACAGATCAATATCTGATCCGATCAGATCTATACTAGCATCCCCAGCAGTTTAGGGGGCCCAAAAACGCAGTGTTAGTGGGATCAGCCCAGATACCTGCTAGCACCTGCATTTTGCCCCTCCGCCCAGCCCAGCCCACCCAAGTGCAGTATCGATCGATCACTGTCACTTACAAAACGCATAACTGCAGCGTTCGCAGAGTCAGGCCTGATCCCTGCGATCGCTAACAGGTTTTTTTTGGTAGCGTTTTGGTGAACTGGCAAGCACCAGCGGCCTAGTACACCCCAGTTGTAGGCAAACCAGCACTGCAGTAACACTTGGTGACGTGGCGAGTCCCATAAATGCAGTTCAAGCTGGTGAGGTGGCAAGCACAAGTAGTGTCCCGCTGCCACCAAGAAGACAAACACAGGCCCATCGTGCCCATAATGCCCTTCCTGCTGCATTTGCCAATCCTAATTGGGAACCCACCACTTCTGCAGTGCCCGTACTTCCCCCATTCACATCCCCAACCAAATGCAGTCGGCTGAGTGAGAGGCATTTTGTCCTCCCGAGTACCCCTACCCAACAAACCCCCCCAAAAAAGATGTCGTGTCTGCAGCAAGCGCGGATATAGGCGTGACACCCTCTATTTTTGTCCCTCCTGTCCTGATAATCCTGGTCTTTGCATTGGTGAATGTTTTGAACGCTACCATACACTAGTTGAGTATTAGCGTAGGGTACAGCATTGCACAGACTAGACACACTTTCACAGGGTCTCCCAAGATGCCATCGCATTTTGAGAGACCCAAACCTGGAACCGTTTACAGTTATAAAAGTTACAGTTACAAAAAAAAGTGTAAAAAAAAAAAAAAAAAACCACACAAAAAGATATATAAAATTTTAAAAAATAGTTGTCGTTTCATTGTTCTCTCTCTCTCTATTGTTCTGCTCTTTTTTACTGTATTCTATTCTGCAATGTTTTATTGTTATTATGTTTTACCATGTTTGCTTTTCAGGTATGTAATTTTTTATACTTTACCGTTTACTGTGTTTTATTGTTAACCATTTTTTTGTCTTCAGGTACGCAATTCACGATTTTGAGTGGTTATACCAGAATGATGCCTGCAGGTTTAGGTATCATCTTGGTATCATTCTTTTCAGCCAGCGGTTGGCTTTCATGTAAAAGCAATCCTAGCGGCTAATTAGCCTCTAGACTGCTTTTACAAGCAGTGGGAGGGAAGAGTGTTTTTCTCTGGCTCTCCTGTCTCAACAGGGAACCTGAGAATGCAGCCGGTGATTCAGTCAGCTGTCCATAGAGCTGATCAGAGAACAGAGTGACTCCAAACATCTCTATGGCCTAAGAAACTGGAAGCTACGAGCTTTTCATGACTTCTCATGAATTCGCCGGATATAAACAGCGCCATTGGGAAATTGGGAAAGCATTTTATCACACCGATCTTGGTGTGGTCAGATGCTTTGAGGGCAGAGGAGAGATCTAGTGTCTAATAGACCCCAATTTTTTCAAGGGGATATTTACATTCCCTGAGATAACAATAAAAATGATTAAAAAAAAAAAAAAAATGAAAGGAACAGTTTAAAAATAAGATAAAAAAGCAAAAAAATAATAAAGAAAAAAAAAAAAAGCACCCCTGTCCCCCCCTGCTCTTGCGCTAAGGCGAACGTAAGCGTTGGTCTGGTGAGTATTTTGCAGAAAAAATTGAAAATTGAAAAAAGAATTTGAAAATTTGAAAACTGAAAAAAGAAATAAAAAAAAAAAAATCTTGTCTTTCTTCATTTTCAAAAACAAATGAGAGCTGCAAAATACTCACCATGCCTCTCAGCAAATAGCTTGGGGTGTCTACTTTCCAAAATGGGGTCATTTGGGGGGGGGGTTGTGCCACCTGGGCATTCCATGGCCTCCGAAACTGTTATAGGCAGTGAAGAGTGAAATCAAAAATTTACACCCTTAGAAATCCTGAAGGCGGTGATTGGTTTTTGGGGCCTCGTACGTGGTTAAGCTCCCAAAAAGTCCCACACATGTGGTATCCCCAGACTCAGGAGAAGCAGCTAAATGTATTTTGGGGTGCAATTCTACATATACCCATGGCCTGTGTGAGCAATATATCATTTAGTGACAACTTTGTGCAAAAAAAAAAAAAATGTGTCACTTTCCAGCAACTTGTGTCAAAATATAAAATATTCCATGGACTCAATATGCCTCTCAGCAAATAGCTTGGGGTGTCTACTTTCCAAAATGGGGTCATTTGGGGGGGGTTTGTGCCATCTGGGCATTTTTTGGCCTTCAAAACTGTGATAGGTAGGGAGGAGTGAAATCAAAAATTTACGCCCTTAGAAATCCTGAAGGCGGTGATTGGTTTTCGGGGCCCCGTACACGGCTAGGCTCCCAAAAAGTCCCACACATGTGGTATCCCCGTACTCAGGAGAAGCAGCTGAATGTATTTTGGGGTGCAATTCCACATATGCCCATGGCCTCTGTGAGCAATATATCATTTAGTGACAACTTTTTGTAATTTTTTTTTGTCATTATTCAATCACTTGGGCAAAAAAAAATTAATATTCAATGGGCTCAACATGCCTCTTAGCAATTTCTACTTTCCAAAATGGGGTCATTTGGGGGGGGGGGGGTTGTACTGCCCTGCCATTTTAGCACCTCAAGAAATGACATAGGCAGTCATAAACTAAAAGCTGTGTAAATTACAGAAAGTGTACCCTAGTTTGTAGACGCTATAACTTTTACGCAAACCAATAAATATACGCTTATTGACATTTTTTTTACCAAAGACATGTGGCCGAATACATTTTGGCCTAAATGTATGACTAAAATTGAGTTTATTGGATTTTTTTTATAACAAAAAGGAGAAAATGTCATTTTTTTTCAAAATTTTCGGTCTTTTTCCATTTATAGCGCAAAAAATAAAAACCGCAGAGGTGATCAAATAGCATCAAAAGAAGGCTCTGTTTGTGGGAAGAAAAGGACGCAAATTTAGTTTGGGTACAGCATTGCATGACCGCGCAATTAGCAGTTAAAGCGACGCAGTGCCAAATTGTAAAAAGTGCTCTGGTCAGGAAGGGGGTAAATCCTTCCGGGGCTGAAGTGGTTAATAAGTGATTGAACAGTACTGACTGACATATTCAAGGCTTTGTGTATCTTTTTATATCCTTTTCCATCTTTATAAAAGTTCATTACCTTGTTACGCAGATCTTTTGACAGTTTTTTTCTGCTCCCTATGGCTTGGTATCTAGCCTGCTCAGTGCATGCACATGAGAGCTAACAAACTATTTATACACAGACAATAATTGCAATTTAAAAAGCCACAGATGTGGGAAAATAGCATTTTAATTGCCATTTTAACCTGTGTGTGTCACCTTGTGTTTCTGTACCAAGGCCAAGCATTCCAGGGTTTGTAAACTTTTGAATAGGGCCATTTGGGTGATTTCTGTTATCATGATTTAAAACTGAGACAAATAGCTATGTGATATGTGGTATGTGGCTTCAAATGGTTGCTATCCTTAAACAAAAGACAGTGTTTTTGGCAAGAACAGTCATATTTTCAATATCAATGCCAAAATTTCAAGATTTCTGCCAGGGTATGCAAACTATTGAGCACAACTGTGTGTGTGTGTGTGTGTGTGTGTGTGTGTGTATGTGTATATATATATATATATATATATATATATATATATATATATATATATACACATACACATAAAATCTACATATACACAGTATCTCACAAAAGTAAGTACACCCCTCACATTTTTGTAAATATTTTATTATATCTTTTCATGTGAACACTGAAAGAGTAACTCCACTTTCGTGGGGAAAAAAATAGCAAATAAAGAAAAAATAATATAGCATGTACGAATGCGATACAAGTCATATTGTAATTAAATGTTATTCAAAATTACCTTTCCTTTTCAATCTGCAGTCACTGTAATGTTCTATAAATGCAAAGCAATGTGGCTACATGGAGTTGTTCTGTACACAGAATGTGTACTCACCACTTCCCAGAAACATTATATCCTGCTTTGGTGTTATCGCTCTCACTCTCTCATACTGGTCACTGGAAGTTTAACATGGCACCTCATGGCAAAGAGCTCTCTGAGGATCTGAAAAAAAAAATTGTTTCTCTACATAAAGATGGCCTAGGCCAGTGATGGCGAACCTTGGCACCCCAGATGTTTTGAAACTACATTTCCCATGATGCTCATGCACTCTGCAGTGTAGTGGAGCATCATGGGAAATGTAGTTCCAAAACATCTGGGGTGCCAAGGTTCGCCATCACTGGCCTAGGCTATAAGAAGATTGCCAAGACCCTGAAACTGAGTTGCATCACAGTGGCCAAGACAATATAGGGTTTAACAGGATAGGTTTCACTCAGAAGAGGCCTCGCCATGGTCGACCAAAGAAGTCGAGTGCACGTGGTCAGCGTCATATCCAGAGGTTGTCTTTGGGAAATAGACGTATGAGTGCAGCCAGCGTTGCTGCAGAGGTTGAAGGAGTAGGGGGTCAGACTGTCAGTGCTCAGACCATATGCCGCACACTGCATCAAGTTGCCCCAGAAGGAAGCCTCTTCTAAAGATGATGCACAAGAAAGCCCACAAACAGTTTGCTGAAGACAAGCAGACTAAGGACATGGATTACTGGAACCATGTCTTGTGGTCTGATAAGACCAAGATAAACTTATTTGGTTCAGATGGTGTCAAGCGTGTGTGGCGGCAACCAGCTGAGGAGTACAAAGACAAGTGTGTCTTGCCTACAGTCAAGCATGGTGGTGGGAGTGTCATGGTCTGGGGCTGCATGAGTGCTGCTGGCACTGGGGAGCTACAATTCATTGAGGGAACCATGAATGCCAACATGTACTGTGATATACTGAAGCAGAGCATGATCCCCTCCCTTCGGAGACTGGGCCACAGGGCAGTATTCCAACATGATAACGAACCCAAACACACCTCCAAGATGACCACTGCCTTGCTAAAGAAGCTGAGAGTAAAGGTGATGGACTGGCCAAGCATGTGTCCAGACCTAAACCCTATTGAGCATCTGTGGGGCATCCTCAAACGGAAGGTGGAGGAGCGCAAGGTCTCTAACATCCACCAGCTCCGTGATGTCGTCATGGAGAAGTGGAAGAGGACTCCAGTGGCAATCTGTGAAGCAAAAAAATAAATAAATAAATCAATGAATCCTCCAGCCTGAAAAATGTACTAAATTAACCACCAGCTGTTTTGTCCTTAGGATACCTGCCCTATTAAAGCAAAGAACAATATGTAAAAATAAGGTCTCTAACATCCACCAGCTCTGTGATGTCGTCATGGAGAAGTGGAAGAGGACTCCAGTGGCAATCTGTGAAGCAAAAAAATAAATAAATAAATCAATGAATCCTCCAGCCTGAAAAATGTACTAAAGTAACCACCAGCTGTTTTGTCCTTAGGATACCTGCCCTATTAAAGCAAAGAACAATATGTAAAAATAAAACTGAATGGGGCAAAAAGAGAAAAAAAAAGAAAAATTGTCCCAGGAACACCAGATAAGGGAAGGGTCAACCACAGCTTTATAATGAAATTAATTAGACTTTATTGATGAAAAAGATGCACACCCAATGATAGGGAAATATAAAAGGCAACACTATGTTCTATATGTTCTAAATAGAACTGCACCTCTCACTATACCCACTATAACTATATCACAATGATAAAAACATACTGAAGTTAGCAATAACATTATTATAAAAAACAGACACAGAGCATTGTAAATACCACCACCCCAAACCACCAGTCTCCCTTCTGCAGATGAAAGTAGCGCATGTAACTCCAAATTGCCTTATTGGTAAAGTATCATGTAGCCATATAGAGATATTAGCATAGTTCTCTCCACAACGGGAAATAAGTTGATACAATAAGGAGGAAATAACGTAGCCTATTTTCTTGAACGTGCGAGCAAACAGCCACACCGCCCCTTTTTAAAATGTCAGTCATTAAAGACAAATAATGCTGTAAGTTCAGAAGGCTCAGAATATTGCAGTCCCTTTTGATTAAGCATATATTTCACATAAATTGCCACATTATGGATCCAGTATATTAGCCAGGGATCTCAGTTTCTGAGCGTAAGAGGACTCCAGTGGCAACCTGTGAAGCTCTGATAAACTCCATGCCCAAGAGGGTTAAGGCAGTGCTGGAAAATAATAGTGGCCACACAAAATATTGACACTGTGGGCCCAATTTGGACATTTGGACACTTAAGGGTGTACTCACTTTTGTTGCCAGCGGTTTAGACATTAATGGCTGTGTGTTGAGTTATTTTGAAGCGACAGCAAATTTACACCGTTGTACAAGCTGTACACTTACTACTTTACATTGTAGGAAAGTGTAATTTCTTCAGTGTTGTCACATGAAAAGATAAAATAAAATATTTACAAAAATGTAAGGGGTGTACTTACTTTTGTGAGATACTGCGTATATATATATATATATATATATATATATATATATATATATATATATACGCACACACACACACACACAGTGTATAATGATCTGAATACCTATCAGATCTGTGCTAGCTAGGTTTTACAGTAAATGCATAAATACAAATGACATGTCAACGAACTACCAAAAGAAAGCTCTATTTATGGGGAAAAAAAAGGACATAAATTTTGTTTGGATACAACGTTGCACGATCATGCAATTGTCAGTTAAAGCAGCGCAGTGCCGTATCACAAAAAATGGCCTGGTCATTAAGGGGGCAAATCCTTCCGGTCCTTAAGTGGTTAAAGTGATACTAAACACACATTGTTTAATTTACATTGTCTCTTCTATTTCTGTATATGGATGATGGCACTGCAATTATTTTATTTAAAAAAACAATAAAAGTACCTTTTTCCTAATCGATATACAGCTGTCACATGACCCAGCTCTTTCCTAGCTTGTCTACAAGGAAATATTAGCAGGAGAAAGTTCTGGTCCTCTGCTGCTGGCCACACATTCAATAAAAAAAACCAACCTTTGAAATACAGAGTAAAAATAAATAACTAATATCAATACACTGTTGTCATAAAAATGTTCATTCAAATATATATTTGAATTCAAATCTTTATTATTTTTTGGCATAACATGGTGTGGGCGGATTTCTGCCAGTCACAGGCTGTGTCACGCCCCTCCAGCCTGTGTCTTAGAATAAAAGGGAGATGAAGCCTCCATTAATCTACATGTAATATCCCGCCCCCATTGTGTTTAGCTGGTTAGTGGGCATGGAGGAGGAGGGAGTGGGCTGTCATTCATGTGCATAAGCTTACATGTGTGACTATAGTCACATAGGCTGCTCAGATATTATAGGGAAGAAATGCCCAACATAGAATATTGCTGAAAACTGAGCATGTGCAGAGTTGACACCACAACTGCAAAATCCCTAGCTGAATTGGGGACATGGACAGAAGGTGGAGATAGAGAGCAGCAGGATCAACCAGGTTTTTTGCAGAATACAGAAAACGAATCTTACAGTGACTGAGTGAATATGAACAGCATGTAATACAGCATTTATTGTTTTTTTATGATGTGGGTTTAGTGACAATTTAACATCTTAAAGTGGACTGCTGAAAGGAAAGTTTGGCCCACAGACCAGTGGGCAGGGCTGGTGGTGCCCTTCTTGTCCAGTCACTCTTGTAATATATTGTCACTGCCACAGGTCTTTACAGGACACCAAAATTGTGGAAAGGGTTACAGTGGATTGCTTTCTGTGGGCTCTACCTGCAACACTGCAGAGGTGGGTGAGAAATTCTGATCCAAAGTCAGACAACCAATAGGTGGAAATGGCTGAGCCTCACCTAGAAGCCGAGCATCTGTTAATCGGGCCCCACCCCCGCAAACCATATATAAAAAAGATGTGATCTACCTCAACAGAAGGAAAGACAGTTGCCTCAAATGAAGGCCCTAAAAAAGAGTGACACAAAAAAGCCACAGAAAGTCAAAGAATGGCCATGCTGGGAACCCTCGCAGAAACCTTGGCAGAAGCCAGAAGCAAATGCAATGCTGGCAGTATAGTGAATGGGGACATATTACCACAAAAAGTCCCATGTCTCTGGGAGCTTTGAAATGTGGAACTGCAAGGTGGATGTCTTTCTTTACCTGTCAGGTATGTTTAGTAACGGTAGTAAAGTAATAGTGATCGAGCCCTTCTACGCTCTGGACTACTGGTGACTTTAGTATGTGTGAGTCTAGTGCATTCAAACAGTATCAGACTGCGGTACTCTGAATCCATTGGGACTTTAAAAACTATTTTACTGCCCTAGTGACACTTAAAGATGGTAGCGGAGCTGTCTATCATATCTCCACTATTGAAACTCACCGTGACATTAACATCTCTGTATGTACTGTATACCTGATCCTTCTGAGTGCAGTGTAAATTCTGTAGAGCTAACCAGAAGTGCCCCTATGCAGGACCTAGAAGTTTCCCAATAGTTGAGGAAAAGGGAAAATTAGTGCTGAACCAGTAGGGCTTTCTCATTAGTATGGCTATTTCAAAGTATTGATGTTTATAAATGATCTAGTTCCCAAGCAAGCAGCTCCTACACCCCAGAGAATCTCTACAGTCTTCTTGGCTTTTGGAGTAATGTAACAAAAATGGAAATTGAAGCACCAAACCACTGCTAAGAGGTCCAGATACAACTTTATTTCAAAGTCAGGTGGACAATCCAAAAAGTAGTGAGTGAGTTTCAGAAGTTCAAGAGCGCTCCCTTCATAGGGGCTTGATCGACAACAATGTGAATAGACTAAAAGTGAACTGGACCTATGATCTATGGTCATATATGGATCATATTAGATCTAAGGGTGGCTAGATGTAAACAGACGCAAGCAGTCTACGTTTAAGTCCAAAAATTGGAGGACTTTATGCCGCGTACACACGAGCGGACTTTACGGCAGACTTTGCCCGGCGGACGGGATTTCGTCGGACAATTCGATCGTGTGTGGGCTCCAGCGGACTTTGTTTTCTCAGAAGTTGGACGGACTTAGATTTGAAACATGTTTTAAATCAATCTGTCGAAATCGAGTCCGGTCGAAAAGTCCCCTCTTCTGTATGCTAGTTCGACGGACAAAAAGCCACGCTAGGGCAGCTATTGGCTACTGGCTATGAACTTCCTTGTTTTAGTCCGGTCGTACGTCATCACGTACGAATTCGACGGACTTTGGTGGATTGTGTGTAGGCAAGTCCGTTCATTCAGAAAGTCCGTTGTAAAGTACGTCGAAAAGTCCGCCGGGCAAAGTCTGCCGTAAAGTCCGCTCGTGTGTACACGGCATTATGAACATCAGTCAAATTAGGGTGTGCCCTTCCCACCACCTCCCAGCGCCTCTTTAACTGTGTTTTTATGCTAGGGTGGGGGAGATGAGATGGTCATGTGATCACTGTGATTGGCTGTAACAGGATCGGGAACCTGTCCCTCTCAGCTCACAATCAAAATGGAAAAACTCCCAGTTAGCAACTTCCACAACCTGCCTTGCTGCTAGGGCATGAAAACTGTTGGTCTTTGCTCCGGTAATACTGGGAGTGAGCGTCTAACTATTCTCACGTCCAATCAACATGTCAAAATGTTTGGAATGCTAACTGAGAGATTTTCAGGCAGGCTTTCAGGGGGCCCAAAGGGTCTATAGATATGACAACAACTTCTTCCATGGGGCTGTATATGTGTGTACCTGTGTTTGCGTCACCGACACATCAGGAGCTGGATGGACTGTACGTGATTGCTGTGATAGCCTCTGATTAGCTATATAACAGTGACCAGTTAATGTACAGTTCACTTCTGTACTCTTTCTCCTCTTGATTGTAAAAAAAAATGCATTTTTTGGCTACAAGCTCATCATGAGTGCAGCATAAAGACACTGTGTCGGGGGATTTACTAAAACTTGTGCACACAGAATCTGGTGCAGCTGTGGATAGTAACCAAGAAGCTTCTAACTTCAGCTTGTTCAATTAAGCTTTGACAATAAAACCTGGAAGATGGTTGGTTAGTAGTTACTATGCACAGCTGCACCAGATTCTGTGTTTTAGTAAATTTCCTCCTGTATTTTCTTGTTCAATAAATGTAAGCCGAAATAGCAGTTGAAAAAGAACAAATGTACCAAGTTTTGTGTACATAACAATTGTTTGTACAAGTCATACTTCATATGTGGAAACTATGGGAACAAAACAAACTGTACACATTTAGGAGGCAGTGAACATTCGGTATCTAACACAGTTGGAGCGTTAAATGATCAGTGTAAAACAAGAAGAAGAAGAAAGAAAAACAGTTGAGACAACGTGGTAAAGGAGGTATCTAAGTGGGGGGAGGGGTAGAGTTAGCTAGGGAGAGGCGACAATAAGTACAGGTCCAGGTACACTAGAGTGATGGTCTCTACCACACTCGACAAAACTTGGACATACTGCCCTGGAGCTTAGCCATCAACTTCTCATTGAGCAAAGTCCAGCGGACTCAGGATTTGACCTCAGACACCGGTATGCATTTCGAAAGCCAGGCTTTCGCCATTGTTTGTTTCATGGCTGTAAGGATGTGGGTCCTGAGAGTAAATTGGGATTTGGACAACCTCTTTGTTTTTCAGTTGAGGGCTTCAAGTGGATTCATTGGCAGTGTTCGGTGTAACAGGGTATGTAGCATGCTATACACTTGTCGCCAGAGGTGCTGCACCGGGTAAGTCCACCATGTGTGAATAAAGGAGGAATAAAGTGATGCGTAGGGGCATTAGGGTTAATATTTACCAGTCTAGTAGGGACCAAGTACCAACAGAATATTAGCTTCAATTACAGTCGCGTTGCAAGAGAAGGGCTTCGTGGTAGCCCAGATTTGGTCCCAGAAAGACACTGTATTTTTGTTTTCCCAGATGCCCCAGAGTTGTGTAAAGCTGCCCATTGACATAAATACTGTAAGTGAAGATGGCTGTATGAAGCTATTTGCATAAAATAGTTTGCACGCACGGATGTAATGCATCTGTGCGTGCAAGCCGTTTGGTGCATTACATCTGTACACATGTGCTATTTTAATCAAAAAGCAGTACATGACTATGTATAGCTGACTTCACCCATCTTTTCTGCAGATATTTCCAGACGTATTCAGACATGGTTTTAGTCTAAGGAATGGAGACTTGCCCCCAAGGCAGAGTAGTCCCAGGTTGGAGATCAATATTGCAATTATAGGGACAGTAAGGAGACAGACAGTCAGCACCTTTTTACAAAAAACATCTTGCAAAGCCTGATAATGTCAAGAGAGCATCGGAGAGGTGGTGACCTCAGTCATGGGTACAGAGAAAGTCTGATGGCATTGTGACCCCCATGACAACACCTGACCAGGGCTAGATAGGGTGAATGTTTTTGCAACCATGTTTTGCAAGTCTAGGAATGATTGGATTAGGAGACTTAGGAAACATCAGCAAGGAGATTCATCACGATGAAGAACACCGACATGCATAGTAATGGAAGTAGTTCAGAACTGTATGGGTTGTAAGGCCATGGTGGAGCCATCGACTGCAGATACCGAGAGGGGCATAGCCAAGGGAATGAGAGGAATGTCCAATTCAGTGGCCAGGGACTGCTTGATTAAGTTCCCAGCTGCCTCAGAGTCCACATATGTAGATACTTGATACGAGTTCAGGGCCCAATGAATAGAGACAGGTATGATGAAACGGGGGAAGGTGGCAGAATTCAGGTTCTGGTCTAGATCAGCCCTGTCACATACCTGGTAGCAGAGCCTGATATAATGAGGAAGGTCTCTCTTACACCTCTGACTTGGGGCCCCTAATAGTGTGAACAGAAGGCGCAGGAGTGCAAAGTGGCACGAGTGCCTGTAAGTCTTGCTAGCAGAGCAGGTGTCCACGCCAGGCAGGGTAGTCACCAGAGGTCCTTAATGAAGCAGGCAGGCAGGGTGGCAGCTGGTGAGCAGCGGATCGAAGCAGGCTGGTACTGGCAATAGCAGGCATATACTGGTAGTAGACAGTGGGTAAGCAGACACAGGCGGTAGACAGGTAAATCCTGGCAACAGCAGGAGGAATAGCAGAGTCAGGAAAGACAGGCCATGCACTGGCAAGACAGATCAGGTACAAGGCAATAGGCAGGAGCGTGGTCAAGGTACAAGCCTGGTCAGGAGCTGATCAGTGGAACAGTAGCAAATGGAGCAGGCAGAAGCGTTGGTCAGGAGGCAAGCCAAGGTCTGTACAAGTAGCTTGCTCCAGTCTTTGGCCCCCGGCTTGTCTTACGGATACCCTCTGCCTGCTTCTGTGTTTGATCTTGGCTTTCCACCTGACTTTGTCTGCTCTGTTATTCACCTGGCTCCTGATCCTGGCTTGCACCGACTATTTTACATTACAGACCAGTTAGCCTAACATCAATAGTATGTAAACTCTTGGAGGGGATTATAAGGGACCATATACAAGATTTTAGTAATGAGAACAGTATCATTAGCAGTAATCAGCATGGATTCATGCAGAATCGTTCTTGCCAAACCAATCTATTAACCAGAAGGTTATGAGGAGGTGAGTTGCCATCTAGATAAAGGAATGCCCGTAGATGTGGTGTATCTGGATTTTGCAAAAGCATTTGACACAGTTCCCTATAAACTTTTACTGTGCAAAATAAGGTCCATTGGCATGGACCATAGGGTGAGTACATGGATTGAAAACTGGCTCCAAAGGTGAATTCAGAGAGTGGTGATAAATGGGGAGTACTCAGAATGGTCAGGAGTGAGTAGTGGAGTTCCCCAGGGTTCTGTGCTGGGACCAATCCTGTTTAATTTGTTCATAAATGATCTGGAGGATGGGGTAAACAGTTCAATCTCTGTATTTGCGGACGATACTAAGCTAAGCAGGTCAATAACTTCTCCGCAGGATGTGGAAACCTTGCAAAAAGATCTGAACAAATTAATGGGGTAAGCAACTACATGGCAAATGAGGTTCAATGTAGAAAAATGTAAAATAATGCATTTGGGTGGCAAAAATATGAATGCAATCTATACACTGGGGGGAGAACCTCTGGGGGAATCTAGGATGGAAAAAGACCTGGGGGTCCTAGTAGATGATAGGCTCAGCAATGGCATGCAATGCCAAGCTGCTGCTAACAAAGCAAACAGAATATTGGCATGCGTTAAAAAGGGGATTCGTTCCAGAGATAAAAAAATAATTCTCCCACTCTACAAGACTCTGGTCCGGCTGCACCTAGAGTATGCTGTCCAGTTCTGGGCACCAGTCCTCAGGAAGGATGTACTGGAAATGGATCGAGTACAAAAGAAGGGCAACAAAGCTAATAAAGGGTCTGGAGGATATTAGTTATGAGGAAAGGTTGCGAGCACTGAACTTATTCTCTCTGGAGAAGAGACGCTTGAGAGGGGATATGATTTCAATTTACAAATACCGTACTGGTGACCCCACAATAGGGATAAAACTTTTTTCGCGGGAGGGAGTTTAAAAAGACTCCTGGCCACTCAATAAAATTAGAAGAAAAGAGGTTTAACCTTAAACTACGTAGAGGGTTCTTTACTGTAAGAGTGGCAAGGATGTGGAATTCCCTTCCACAGGAGGTGGTCTCAGCAGGGAGCATCGATAGTTTCAAGAAACTTTCAAGCGCATGAATGACCACAACATACAGGAATATACAAGGTAATACTGACATATAATCACACACATAGGTTGGACTTGATGGACTTGTGTCTTTTTTCGAACTCACCTACTATGTAACTATCCTTTTGACACTGAAATTCTGCAGACCTGCAGTATCCTTGAGTCCTTCTGCAAGCAACTCCGCAGGCGACCTGTGCTACTTTGTGCCGACTCCTCCTGTCTTACCTCTAGGGGAGTCTGGAACTTAGCTGCAAGGGAAGCCCTCTCTCCATTGGCCTCCAGCACCCGATACGTGATAGTAGAGTTCTGGGAGTGTTCAGATGAGCCGGATCAGTAATTGGAAAGAGAATACAGGATCACAGTGTCTCAGGATACAGACAGCTGAAGACAAAGCAGCACTGAACCTAAGCACTGGCTCAGTTTAAATAGCTCATTTGGCACCTCTATCTTTCATGGGTGCATGTGAGCACACCGACGTGCTAGTGTATGTGCACAGATGAGCACATCTGTGCGCGCACGCGCATTAGTATTAGCATGTGCTCAATTCTTATGTCTATGAGAAGGAATGTGGATTAGCCTGTGAAGATGCACAGAAGTCCACCCAGAGGAGCCATCTTGTCAACTGGCACCCCTATCCTGACAATCTCCCTCCAGGCAACCTAGACCTGAGAGTTTCCTGGGTGGACGGGACAGGACTTGCCCTGCCTGGCACATCGAAGGTCTTATGGAAAGCTTGCTTGTTAGGAAAGGGTTCACCGTTGGTGGTGCTGTGGGTCTCTTGGATCGCAGTACCAGTGTCCACCAGCGGGTGTCTTCCAACACTCTGGAGCTGTAGTGCAGGGATTCACCTGTTGGTGGCACTGTTGGATTCCTGCGTTCAGGTGTCACTTGAGGCTAATTACAGGCATTCATACAAATACCCGGCTGATGATTGCTCTCATTGCCCTGGTATCTTCCTTGTGCCCTGATCTGTACCTGCGACCTGTGAACCTGATTCTGCAACCTGTAACCTGTGTACCTGATCCTGTTACCCTGTGCATCTGATCCTGATGCTGTCCCTCCTGTTACCTTGCATCCCTGCCCTGTAGCCTGATCCCTTTGCACTTTTCCCCCATCTGCTAATTTCCTGTGTATGACCCTGGGCCTGCCTTACGTTTGTGATTCTGGAACTGCCCTTGTTTGTCTGCGGATCTCCTGTGAATGACCCTGGCCTGGCTACATTTAAGATTGCGGTACTTCCCTTATATTGTATATAGTTATTGTTGTTTTTGGGTCACTGGTTGGTTGTTCACTGTTTATATTGGAGGTGTTTATATATTGTTATCACTTATCCTTAAATAAACTTAATTATTCACTAACATGCGTTTTTGGTTCTCTCTGTGCAATCCACACAGTCTGGTCATACAAATTCATGACATTGCTGGACGGCAGAAAGACTGAAAATTGCAGGATATTTATGCGCCCACAGTGGCGAGGCCCAAACCAGAGCATCAACGGAAAAGAGTAATATCATGTACCCCACCTTGGAACAATCAGTAGGGAAATGGTGGGCGACTATCTCAAAATGAATCAAGTACTGATTGATGAAGTCTGACAAGCTTTTGGATCACCAGAAAAGCGAGGTGGCAGAGACAGCTGGAGTTTCCAAGAACTGTTTGGCACAGGAGGAGGAACGAGAGCTGAAGCAGCAGGAACCAGAGCAGGAGTAGGAAAGGGGGGGGGGAAGGGGACACAACCTGCAGCTGGTCCAAATGGGAGGAAAGTTCCTGTAGACACTGCATGATCCACTCTTGATAAGCCTTCTGGACATCACACCAAACTTTGAAGTTGTTCCAGAAGCGGCTGCAGTGTTTCTGAGAAAGTTACGGCCTGAGCAAACTGTCAGGTGACTGTGATAGTGAACCCTTGTAGATTGCCAACTCTGGGATCCCAAGGGCGCAGAGTCTAAGCCCTAGCCTGCTTCTTAACCAGCACCCCTGATGGTGGGGATGGACTTGGAGCAGGCTGGAACCAGGTCGTGGCCCCCAGGTACGCCCAGCTGAGGATGGGGAGACCACTTGCTTGTGTAGAGTACAACAGCAGGAGACGGAAGGAAATCCAGGAAACAAGCCGAGGTCAGGATGGGCGGACGGCAAGCACAGACGGTAGACAAAGCAGGGGTCAGTATATGGAAAGTCAGGCACAGAATACGCGTAATAGTAGGCAACCTGGAGCTCATAGAACTGTAAAGTTGCTCTGGCAAAGCGGGCTCCACTAAGCATATGTTATATAGGGAAGCAAACTGAGGGGCGGACGGGGAAGTGATGGAGGGGAAAGGAGATAAAAACCAACAGAATAGCAGGTGACGCCCATATGTGAAAACAGAAGTCAAACAACACATGAAAAGAATCAGAGGATTATAAAAAGCACTGCAGCAAGGAGATAAAAATTACACAGGTAGGAAAAGGCTAAGGATCCATTCACACCAGCCACCGCTTTATAACGCTGCTCTGTACTGCACCATTTTTTTAACAAACTTTATTGAAATGTCACAGAGACATTTTATAAAGTACAATTTTCCACCATGCAGTGTGATGTGCCAGATTACATTTACTTTTGTGAATATATTTGTGTCACTTTTATTCAATAAATCATTTTTATGGTAATGCACTAGGCTGGTGCGCCCTCGTTTTTATTTTAGTTTTAATGTAGTCTTTGTGTACAAGGGTCTCCCAAATCTGAAGAGGGCAACAAAGTCCATACATTACCTGTAGAATCCATGGAGGTACCATTTTGGGATTGACAACAAAAGACAACTGACTTGGACTGACTTCATGGACTTCATATATACATGTTAGAGCCCATTGTCCTGTAGCACTGTTTTGGTATTTGTTGTTTTCCTCTTTCTTCACTCAACCATTGAAAAGGTTTTACCCCCTTCATGACCACTTTTTGCTATTCAGTACTGTGCTACTTTAAAGTGGTGTTCCACCTGGGGAAAAAAAATTAAAGTCAGCAGCTACAAATACTGTAGCTGCTGACTGTTAATATTAGGACACTTACCTGTCCAGGGAGTCCGCGAGGTCGGCACCCCAGCTGACTTCCTGGTTGGCTGTTGGGTGCTGCCGCCATTTGTCGTGAGGGAAACTATCAGTGAAGCTGGTTCCCAATTGCCCAGCCGGTTCCCAATTGCACACCTGTGAAGCGTGCTCCGATTTCTAACTGGTCGGGTGGCAGAGGATCAAGAGGGGGGCCGAACTTCCGAGGGATGGCGCCACGGCGCTGTCTCCCGGAAGTAGGGAAGGGTACTTGTCAAAACAGTTACCCATTTTCCCCTCCCCTCTGAAAGGTGCCAAATGTGGCACCGGAGGGAGGGAGGAAGCAGATAAGCAGAGGTTCCACTTTTGGGTGGAACTCCGCTTTAACTGACAACTGTGTGGTCATACAACACTGTACACAAATGAAATTTGGTATTTGATAAGAGGCATGGTGATCTCCACAGGAGTGACAAAAAAGATAGATAGATAGATAGATAGCTAGCTACAGGGGTTGCACTTGTGACCTGGCCCCATACTTCAGTGGGCCCGTGAGGCCCCTCTGTATAGCTGAATAGGAGGGGCGACATATAGCGGAATTGATCCCTGCCTCCTGCAGCCGCTGAATGCCCACTTCTCCTCCTTTCCCTCCCACAGGCATTCAGCAGCTGCAGGATGCAGTAATTGATTCCTCTATATGTTACTGCCCCGTTGCCCCTCCTATCCAGCTTCCTTCTGCTGCTCCCGGGCCCCTCTCTTCCAGCTCCACACTGAGCTGCTCGGGAACACACCTTGACATCACGGCATGCCAAGCAACCTGCTGCTCCCAAGAGTGAGATTTACCTGAGCTGCCAGGATCCGGGTCACCAAGCAGGTGAGAGCTGTGAAGGGAGCATAAGACGCCCTAGTGTTCCGCCACTATAGGGGCGGCCCAGTGGGGTTGCTTGCTGCAGGGTTCTGAGCTGAGAGCGTATCTCTCATACAGCTCAGAGCCTGCACTGACAGCCCCCCCCTTGCACAGACAAGACAGGAGAGAGCCCATCTGCTCCTTTTCCTCCCACCCCTCTCCACCTATGTGCCCCGTGGGAACTGTGAATCTAAGCAGCTGAGTTTGATCATACAGCTGCTTAGCTTAACACTTTACCGCAGTGCACACAGAGGAGAGGGTAGGAGGAGAAGGAGCAGATTGGCTCTCTCCTGTCCTGTCTGTGTGAGGGAGGAGGGAGTAGGAACTTTCAGTACAGGCTCTGAGCTGTATGAGAGAGATGCTCTCAGCTCAGAGTCCTGCTAATGGGTACTGATAGGCGGCATTGATGAGTACTGATAAGTGGCACTGATAAGGGGCATTGATGAGCACTGATAAGTGGCACTGATAAGGGGCATTGATGAGCACTGATAAGTGGCACAGATGGGCACTGATAGGAGGTATTGATGGCCACTGATAGGCAGCATTGATGAGCACTGATATGTGGCACTGATAGACAGCAATGATGGGCATTGATTGGCAGCATTGATGAGCACTGATAGGTGGCAGTGATGGGCACTGATAGACAGCACAGATAGCCACTGATAAGTGGCATTGTTGAGCACCGATAGGCAGCACTGATAGATGGCACCGATCAGCACTGATAGGTAGCACTGATGGGCACTGATAGGCAGCACTGATGGGCAATGATAGGCAGCACTGATGGGGCTGCACTGATAATCAAGGCACTGATGATCAGTGCCCTGATTATCAGTGTAAACAATGTACTGACAGTCTTGCTGGTTAACGGTTCTCCTTTCCTTAAACAAACACATCATGGGAAGAAAGGACTGCAGATAACTGGCCAGTGTGTTTACATGTAATCAGCTGATCACATGGTAAAGGGCCACTGTGGTTATCCCTTTATCGTGATCTGTGATCAGCTGTGTCACAGAGCGTGCTGGATGGGCACCCAGCAGGGTTCTGGGAGGATGTCCATGTACACTTTGCCAGAACTGGAAGCCCAGGGCTTGGAAGGAAGGTGGGGGGGGGGGTTAGGGGGTCCTTCATGGTTTCTTGCATCGGGGCCCTGAAGGATCTAGTTACACCTCCAGATAGACAGACAGACAGGATTTATTGTTATTGCAAAAAAAAAATTCCACAACTAAGTTTTAAAAAAGAGGAAAACTCCTACACATTGAAAATCAACACTTCACATACATATTCATAAAATACCTACAAAAATAGTATAACATCCCTTAGAAATAGCAATATACAAGTAACACTAGCCATATATTACCTTGATTGAGTGAAATTCCCATTTACTGCTTTTATTTCCCATTGAAGAAAACTCCCCCTATATTTTTCTGGCTTTAACTGGGTGGTACGTCTTATTCTGTGTTTACTACAGGCACATATTTTTGCGCTGATCTTTGTGTTGGCGTACCTGGGAGGACATATGGAAAATGCCTCTCATGCAGCCAGCTAACTGCGTCTGGATTTGGGCTTTGGGTCACAGAGCCTTCTGGATACAAAAGGGCTGTGATGATCCCTTCCTGAAATTTTAGGAAGGTTCCATTTCTTCCAGTTGCTTTGTAAATTACAAAAGTATTGTATAGAGCCAATTCAAATAACTAGATAGATGCTTTTTTGTACCAGTGTTTAGCTCTGCAGGAGGCTAAATACAGCTTCATCATTTGGTCGTTGAAGTCTACAGCTTCCATATTTAGATCATAGTTGTGGACACAGAAAGGCTTTTCAATTACACCAGATGCTGTGTTAATTTGGACTGTTGTGTCTGGGTAAATGTAAGACAGGATGAATACATCATGTTTGTTCTTCCATTTCACAGCGAGTAGTTCTTCATTGCGCAAAGCAGGCTTTCTCCCCCTTTCTAATTGCGGTGTTAAGCCCCTGCCATTAGATTGCACAGTGCCACAACAGCAAATTTCTTTAATGAACAAATGTCTAAAAAGTGGCTTGCTTGCATAAAAGTTGTCCACATTCAAATGCTACCGCATATGGAACAAAGATGACAACAAGTCCCACACTATTCTACCACACTATCCTACCACTGCTCCCCATGTCTTTTAAATCATAAATTCTAAAGAGGTATGTGTAGCTAGTGGTCCTCCCACAGAGCTTATGCTGGTGGGATATTGGTTAATTGCAAGCCTGCCAGTAAAATGTACAAAGGACTCGTCCATGCAGATGTTTTGTTGGGGCGTATACACATATGCAGATTTCTGGGAGAGGTAATTTATGAGGGGCCGAATTTTGTGGAGCCGATCATAGTCAGGGTCACCCTAGGGATGACAGAGGGTATGGTCATGGAAATGCATAAAACGCATTATTGTCTCATATTTTTCCCTGGCCATTGCAGAAGAGAACGTGGGCACTGGGCATATAATGAATCGGGTCTGTGGATCAATATGACTACAATTCATTCTTTTTTGTAATGCCCATGTTAAGGGTTAGGTCCAAAAAAGGTTTATATTCGGAAACCATGATAGGTTTCCACTCGAATAGCTTGGCAACGATTGAATTTGGGTTGGTGGCGCTGTAATGTTGGGCATAAAGATTACGGTACTTTGGTCCTCAAACAGATTTTAGAGGTCTTCTGTGAAAAACAGCTCAAAAAGTCAAGGGGTGTTGTTAAAGCATTTGCTACCCCAACATTTCATATTCCTGATATGTGCCTGCTGTACCGTGTACTTGAATGAGAAAGTATTCTTTCTGTTGCTCCAATCTGAGTGCCTTTAGGAATGAAACAGCTGTATGCCCTTTCAGAGACTATACATTTTCTGTGACTATGACATCTTTGTTTACGTATTAAGTGATTTTGGAGACTATGTGGATTGATACAGATTTTCTCTTCTTTTCCCTTTTCTTCCTTCCCCCCTTCTCTATGAAGTTAAGGTGACTGATACATTTATGTGAAATTTTTGATAGCAGGCCTTGTCCCTTGAATCCTTCCTTGTCTGCTGGGCTGCCTGAGGGAGTCTTGGGGTGTCCTAATATTTGTTGGTCCTCATTATCAATACTGTGAGTGTTCTAATTTTGCACTTTGTTTTCTACAATGTTATATTGTTATTATTTTCCTTGTGTAGTATGCTCTCTACTCTTTGGTTGTTGTTTTGTTTCTTTAGAATTAACCCATCCTATAAAAAAAAACCCTGAAGAAGACTGTGAAATTTGAAATGTGTTAGGTTCATCGCTTCCCTCATGATCTTTGACGATGGGGATTCTTATGATTTTGTACATGATCTTTAAATAAATAAATATATATATATATATATATATATTTATATACACACTATGTATTGGTTTTAACAACCTTTCCTTGTTTTTAAAATTGTTAAATAAACTTTTTGTATTTTAATTATGATTTTGGTCTCATGGTGCCTTTAAAGTCCCATCTTTAGCACGTTTATCTTTTGTTGTATGAGAAAATATCCAGTTCTCTGTGTATTGCTTACTTTGTGTGAAATCCCTGGCATTCCTGCTATTCCCCTTGCTTTCCTACTAAAAACTGGCCACACTAAGCAGGAGAGCACACCGTGGTCAGTTCTCTAGCTATGCTGGGACCTCAGCCTGCTCTTCTCCAATGATCAGACTTGTCCTGACATGTCCGCTGCACAGCCATTCACTGGGAAGCTCAGTGTAATGCTGCTTCTCCTCCCCCCAGCTCTTGTGCAGCTGAGAATAGAGGTATCACCTATAAAAAAGAAAAAAAAGGAAAAAACGTATTTATAATATTTTTTTATACCTATACAAAAATGGTTTGCCTTTCATTTCTATTTTAAACTGAATGGGTTGTTTTACAAGGTAATCGATTACAATCACTTTAAGTTCGCTATTTCCACTTGAACCCCAAGCTGGGCTGTAAATGAGGGGTTAACGGGTGCTGCTAAACATGGCGGCAGCCAATTAGGGTTTGCAAGCCCCTCTGGAAGGCCACTATGGGCTCTATGGGCCTGTGCTAAAATTTTTGGTGGTTGTGGTTGCATTATGCTACTAGGACTAGCCACCGCACCAGCTTGTACTGCACTGCTGGTGCTCACCATGAAATACTGCAGTGCTGGTGTCTAAAAGGTCAGGATGTACTACATTGCTGGTGCTTGCCAGACCACCAAAAAGGTAGTGCAGCGCGAGTACCCGCGCTTTGCTGCATATGTGCATAATCATTTGTTTCTAGCACCTCAGAAACATGGGGTTCAGTATGCCTGATTGTAGTAGGGACCTTTTCACCATCATCCGAACTAGCTGTGACGGTGCCACTGCTTTCTACACCTGTAGAAATATTCATATTCTGAGCCTGATTTTGACAGTGAGGCTTCCCCTTTGCTCTCATATGTCATGCTCAAAATCCTGGTGTACCTTTTTAAAGACATTTTGGACACTAAATTCACAGTTACCTAGTACCGACTATGGAAAAAAGAGCTCATCTCTACCAATCAGGGACTGCTTGCGTGCTAGAAAAAAAAAATATTTGCTAGTGCTAGCAGAGATCAGGCCTGATCTTGCAAACACTGTGGTTTTGTGGACAATGTATCAGAGATGGCAAGGATCGGAAAAATCATACTGATACTGCACTTGTTGGCGGGGGGGGGGGGGGGGGCGGCTAAGTGTAAAGTTGCGACAGTGCGACACATGTCATCACAAGGGACGGGCTCTCTGGGTGATGTCACCAGATGGCCACGCCCCATGGCTATATAAGAGATGCCAGACCACAGGCGACAACACAACAGAGGAAGAAAGCCTTAGAAGAAGAGCAGCCTTTTTTGTTTTTAGCGGGTAATCGGCGGTGAGGGAGAAAGACAGCTCGGGGAGAAAGACAGCACAAGGAGAAGACAGCTCGGGGAGAAGACAGGTAGGAAATTAAGGTTTTTGGATGATGGACTTTTTAGGCATAACACAATCTTATAAAAAAATATTTATTACAAATTTAAAATCAAGACAATTACATCAATTTCTCATATAAAATTAATTTACAAAAAATTGCCTATGAGCATGAATAACGCACCACCTATACACAGTATAGTCAAAGACCTCGGAGGACCGGACTGATCACTCTTGAGAATTATAGAGTTTGACGAGGTAGCGTGTCATAAAAATGCTCAGCTCTGCTCTACATGTTGCACGTGAAGAAAACGCTTCTTCAGGAGCTATGGCAAATTATTTAATTACAGGTAAGAAAAGGGTGTAGGGTGAAACAAAGAGTAGTGTCCTCAATGATGGTAAGAATTCAGAGGAGCTCAGGAGGATAGCACTTCAAGAACCATCTAAATTTAGTCTATAGGGTAATTATATGCCACTATCAAAAAATAGATAGTAGTCTTTGACACAGCAAATGATGCACAGGACTGCTGGTAGTATACTGGCTTACGTACCAAATATTTAATCCTAAATGCCAACAATTGCCCAAATATCACCTAAAGGCACATAGGATAAATATGGGGCGCTGAAAATATAATGTGTGACCAAAAACTGTGTTAGCACAATAGTGGTGAAACCCTCTTACTGTGTTTATATAACTCGTGATGAACAAGTAGTGCTATCAATCTCAGAGTAGCATATAAAATAAATAAATATGTGTGACATACAGGTGAAACACTAAGTGCAATCACTACACTCCATGCTGTGACATATCAAAACATCACATAACAGTCCATATAAAATAAATCCATCCAGAAGGAACTGCTTGTGACGACCTCTAGTGTAATGTCAGATGCATACACTCAGGTGTCTTCGTGTGTCTTCCACCTCACCCCTGTGTTCAGTGAATCACACCCTCCAGAAATGCACTCACCGATTTAAAATGCCAGCACTTTCATGCAAGGCAATACACGCTTGTTATACCACACTCAGGGGTAAATGGATCAATCGGTGTCCAGGAGGATAGTTGTTAAATAGACCCACATGAAAAAAATATAAAGTGCTCCAATAGTGTGAACCAGTAAACAACATTTATTAAAACCACTGCAATCTTCAACTGATGCACTCACATTATACCAAAGATAAAACAGCAGAAATCAAGTGTGGATCACATCAATCTTCAAGCAAGTGTGGATAATACAACAAAACAACTGTTGGTCACGGCGGACCCGAGGTGTGCTTTCACTGGGCTGCAATCTCACCCCTCCCTTCGGCTGTCCTCCGCTCCTCCGTGCATTCAAACTTCCTGCCTCCTGTGTAGCTAACCGCACACGACAGTGTCACGCGGGGGGGTAATTGCAATGTGAGTAGCCGTGCAGATTACCTAACCGCACACGACAGTGTCACGCAGGGGGTAATTGCAATGTGAGTAGCCGTGCAGATTACCTAACCGCACACGACAGTGTCACGCAGGGGGTAATTGCAATGTGAGTAGCCGTGCAGATTACCACCGGTGGTAATCTGCACGGCTACTCACATTGCAATTACCCCCCGCGTGACACTGTCGTGTGCGGTTAGCTACACAGGAGGCAGGAAGTTTGAATGCACGGAGGAGCGGAGGACAGCCGAAGGGAGGGGTGAGATTGCAGCCCAGTGAAAGCACACCTCGGGTCCGCCGTGACCAACAGTTGTTTTGTTGTATTATCCACACTTGCTTGAAGATTGATGTGATCCACACTTGATTTCTGCTGTTTTATCTTTGGTATAATGTGAGTGCATCAGTTGAAGATTGCAGTGGTTTTAATAAATGTTGTTTACTGGTTCACACTATTGGAGCACTTTATATTTTTTTCATGTGGGTCTATTTAACAACTATCCTCCTGGACACCGATTGATCCATTTACCCCTGAGTGTGGTATAACAAGCGTGTATTGCCTTGCATGAAAGTGCTGGCATTTTAAATCGGTGAGTGCATTTCTGGAGGGTGTGATTCACTGAACACAGGGGTGAGGTGGAAGACACACGAAGACACCTGAGTGTATGCATCTGACATTACACTAGAGGTTGTCACAAGCAGTTCCTTCTGGATGGATTTATTTTATATGGACTGTTATGTGATGTTTTGATATGTCACAGCATGGAGTGCAGTGATTGCACTTAGTGTTTCACCTGTATGTCACACATATTTATTTATTTTATATGCTACTCTGAGATTGATAGCACTACTTGTTCATCACGAGTTATATAAACACAAAAAGAGGGTTTCACCACTATTGTGCTAACACAGTTTTTGGTCACACATTATATTTTCAGCACCCCATATTTATCCTATGTGCCTTTAGGTGATATTTGGGCAATTGTTGGCATTTAGGATTAAATATTTGGTACGCATGTTATATATTTTTTAAGGGGCAGCTTTTTTCATCACTTTTAATATTTATACTTTCACGTTTATGTCGAGCTCACCACTTAACACTGGTCAGCACTAATTTTTTGTGGATTAGGTATTTAGAGTCATTGGCGCGGTGGGGGTGTCTTTTTGTTGGAAGGGCGCTTTATCTAGGATACCCAGTTATCATTGCTAGTATACTGGCTTAGTCAGTTTAGGGAATCCTCCCGTTGTATACGTTCCTAGTAGCCCATAAGTACCGGTCCCTACAGAGTGTCTTAAAGGCTGAATTCCTGGCAAACTCTCCTCCCATGACAGCACCGCACAAGTAGCAATAGGCAACTGTGAAGAGAAGACAGCTTGGGGAGAAGACAGCACAAGAAGAAGACAGCTCAGGGAGAAGACAGCACAAGAAGAAGACAGCACAAGAATAAGACAGCTCAGGGAGAAGACAGCACAAGGAGAAGACAGCACAAGGAGAAAGCAGCTCAGGGAGAAGACAGCACAAGGAGAAGGCAGCACAAGGAGAAGGCAGCACAAGGAGAAGGCAGCTCAGGGAGAAGACAGCACAAGGAGCAGACAGCACAAGGAGAAGGCAGCTCAGGGAGAAGACAGCACAAGGAGCAGACAGCACAGGGAGAAGACAGCACAAGGAGCAGACAGCACAAGGAGAAGGCAGCACAAGGAGCAGACAGCACAAGAAGCAGACATCACAAGGAGAAGACATCACAAGGAGAAGACAGCACAAGAAGAAGACAGCTCGGGGAGAAGACAGCACAAGAAGAAGACAGCTCAGTGAGAAGACAGAACAAGGAGAAGACAGCTCGGGCTACTTTTTTAATAAAGTACTTGTCAAAAACCGGATCTTGTTTTCTTTTTAACATTTCACTGCTTTTTTGGTGAATGGGTAAGGGTACGATGTACTCCTACCCATTCACATGGGGGGGCCGGGATCTGGGGACCCCCTTGTTAAAGGGTGCTTCCAGATTCCTCGCATCACCCCGATAACCACAGCCTAGGGTTGTCGGGAGGAAGCCCTTGTCCCCATCAACATGGGGACAAGGGTCCCCTCTTTAGCAACCAGTTATATACAGTGTTTAGATCGTGTGAAAAATAAAAAACGCAAAACACATCAAAAACTATATCACAAATACAACACTTGCATTTCTGGTGTGATTCCATTGAAGTCTATTACACGCAAGATGTGGGAAAAAAGTCCCTGACCCTTTCCAAAAACACACCGGCCGCAAAACGCATAGATGTGAACCAGTACCATAGGAAACCATGTTTAATTGACTGTAGTATGTTCCTGCAAACTGCAAAACGCGCTACAAAATGCTTAGGTGTGAACCTAGGGTACGTGTTGACAGTGATCAGGGCTGATCCTGCTAACGCTGCGTTTTTGGGGACACTAGTATAGTTCTGTTCATGATGATTAAGATACTGATATGTACAGACACTATACTAGGAATAGCGGTGATCAGCAACTTACAGTGTCAGGGGAGAAGAATATGCATTGGGCATTGAATGGTCACCTCCAGACACATATAATATAACACCAGATTATAAAATATAATTTATTTGAAATAAGAAAATAGAAAAGATACATACATATATGAATGATATAGGGAGGGATAAAACCTACACCCCTATATCAAAAAACAATAGTGTATATACAACAATAGTAAAAAAACAAAAAAACAAAAGGGTAACGCTGCAATAGAAACAAATATAAAAAAACTAAAAATGAATCCAGTACAAAAAAAGCTGCCAGCACCAAAAGTCTAAATACAAAACTCAAACAAGTGGAAAAAGATGTGGGTGCAGCGCTGGTGTGAGTGAATTTCTAAAAATTAACGAATGAGGAAAAAGGATTGATTTTTTTCCAAAAATTCTGAAGTGGTGAAAAAAGACAAATTAAAAACTAAGGCAGAGTTCCAATATGAGAAACTGGGAAACTGACAACTAAAGAAATCAGAATAGTTATAATCCAATCTCCTAATGGCGTGCTTTGATAAATATCAAAAAGTATACATACTGTGCTCAAACCAATAAAAAATGAAATATACATATAATGAATAATAAAACCTTACAAAACATGTTCATAAGTATATAAACAATGACCTAACACCATAAACAGATAATAAAAATAATATTACAAATTTTCAAATACATATGGTGAAAAAAACCTAGGAAAAAAAGACTAAAGCAAAGTCCAAAGGGTGAACTGAAAAAACTGAAGCACAGTCCCAAAATAAAATAGCCAAAGAAAAATCCCTCCTCCAGATAGTTTTACACCCAAGGTGAGCATGTAGTCTCCTTACCGACTTAAATGATCACCTAAGCGGTCTCACCAAGCCCAGGGAATTCGGTCTCCCAAAAACCAGTGTGGATGTCTGAAGCTGCTAGATCCGTGTCACTCTCGCTCCTCTCATGGCTTCAGCATTGTCCCAGCTGTACCACCAGGTACTGAAAATATGTGGTGTGGCTGTTTCAAGATGCATAATAAGGAGACACTTGAAGAAAGATGGGCTGCATGTTCAAGTTGCCAAAAGAAAGCCATTACTATGCAAATGCCATAAAGTATCCCGCTTACAATACGCCAAACAGCACAGAGACAAGCCTCAAACCTTCTGGCACAAAGTCATTTGGAGTGATGAGACCAAAATTGAGCTTTTTGGCCACAAGCATAAACGCTTCATTTGGAGAGGAGTCAACAAGGTCTATGATGAAAGGTACACCATTCCTACTGTGAAACACGGAGGTGGATCTCTGATATTTTGGGGATGTGTGAGCTACAAAGGTGCAGGAAATATGGTCAAAATTGATGGCAAGATGAATGCAGTATGTTATCAAAAAATACTGGAGGAACATTTGCATTCATCAGCCAGGAAGCTGCGCATGGGATGTACTTGGACATTCCAACATGACAATAATCCAAAACACAAGGCCAATTCGACCTGTCATTGGCTACAGCAGAATAAAGTGAAGGTTCTGGAGTGTCCATCTCAGTCTCCTGACCTCAATATCATTGAGTCACTCTGGGGAGATCTCAAAACATGCAGTTCATTGAAGACAGCCCAAGAATTTACAGGAACTGGAGGCTTTTTGCCAAGAGGAATGGGCAGCTTTACCATCTGAGAAGATAAAGAGCCTCATCCACAAATAACACAAAATACTTCAAGCTGTCATTGATGTTAGAGGGGGCAATACGCTGTATTAAGAACTGGTGTATGTAAACTTTTGATCAGGGTTATTTGGGTAGTTTCTGTTAATTATGATTTAAAAAGAGTAAACACAGTTGATTGATAATAAATGGCTTCAGCCAAACACTAACCATGAGTGAAAGAAATGTTTTCGTGTTATCATTCATATTCTCTGAAAAATGGCCAAGAAATCATAAATTCTGCCAGGGAATGTAAACTTATGAGCACAACTGTGTATGTATATGTATCTATCTATCTATCTATCTATCTATCTATCTATCTATCTATATATATATATATATATATATATAGACACAAGTCAAAAAAAAATGGCAAACATCCACTATCCAAGGACAAAAACATTTGACCCAAAATATACCTCCACAGTGCCGGCTATAAACACGGGCTTACCTGATGCACACAGCAGGCACTATTATCATGTGGAATACCCCACATATAAATCCTAGAACAAAGAAGGAGCCATGAAAAGCACTAATCCTGATGTAGGATCCACCCGACGTAGGACAAATCTGGGTCTCCCGAGGATCCTACTCCCAGCATAAAAACCCCATAGCAGACCCCTCCTTCTAAATAAAGCCAGTACATAGAGGGAGGGTCCATGGGATGCTGGGCGGGTCCTCTCTCCATATGCTAGATTGGATATACAAACCGAAAAGTCACGCCAAAATGTCACTGAGCCTGGGTCCATCAATATCAAAAGAAGCCAGGAGATCTTGGGCTGTCCGCTACACGAGAGAGAAGCTCCCGTGCGTAGCGACGTCAATCTGCATGACCATAAATGACGTTAAACATGTGAGCCATCCCCTGCTCGCCGACGATGCGTTCCACCTCTGGACCACACCAGTGTCACTGTGATAGTGTGGTGGGAAAAACTAGCGCTAATTGACTTTGACACTAGGGATGAGCTTCGTGTTCGAGTCGAACCCATGTTCGACTCGAACATCGGCTGTTCGATCGTTCGTCGAATTGCGAACGATATGGGCCGTTCGCGCCAAATTCGTGTGGCGCGTCACGGCCCATAATTCACTGCGGCATCGCAGTGCATTGCTTGCTGATGATTGGCCAAGCATGCACTATGACCCGCATGCTTGGCCAATCACAGCGCCGCCTTAACAGAGAGCCGTAATTGGCCAAAGCCAAGGAGGCTTTGGCCAATTATGGCTCAGGGGATTTAGTACACGCCCCACACTATATAAGGCCGCCTGCACGGCGGCCCTGTGCAGTGTGTTCCGGTGTGCTGAGAAATAGAGAGAGAGAGAGACAGTGTCATTTCATTTGAGTTAGCTAGATTAGGCAGGACAGTCAGTCAGTTAGCTGCACTTAAAGTGTATTGTCTATATATATGCATCCCAGGTATTGCATATATATATATATATATATATATATATATATATATATATACACTGTATTCAGTTTAGCTAGATCCGTTCCTGTTATCTTCTAGACTATTTACATTTAGTGCAGTGCGTCCTGCTCACAGTGTTCAGCTAGATCCGTTCCTGTTATCTTCTTACTGACAGGCAGGCTTGTCTTGTTACAGTATTTTGAAGAAAATTACTGGTGTTCTTTTGATCCTATTAGTACCACAGTCAGGCAGCTAGACTATTTACATTTAGTGCAGTGCTTCCTGCTCACAGTGTTCAGCTAGATCCGTTCCTGTTCTCTTCTTACTGACAGGCAGGCTTGTCTTGTTACAGTATATAAAGCTACCTGAAGAAAATTACTGGTGTTCTTTTGATCCTATTAGTACCACAGTCAGGCAGCTGGACTATTTACATTTAGTGCAGAGCGTCCTGCTCACAGTGTTCAGCTAGATCCGTTCCTGTTATCTTCTTACTGACAGGCAGGCTTGTCTTGTTACAGTATTTTGAAGAAAATTACTGGTGTTCTTTTGATCCTATTAGTACCACAGTCAGGCAGCTAGACTATTTACATTTAGTGCAGTGCTTCCTGCTCACAGTGTTCAGCTAGATCCGTTCCTGTTCTCTTCTTACTGACAGGCAGGCTTGTCTTGTTACAGTATATAAAGCTACCTGAAGAAAATTACTGGTGTTCTTTTGATCCTATTAGTACCACAGTCAGGCAGCTAGACTATTTACATTTAGTGCAGAGCGTCCTGCTCACAGTGTTCTGCTAAACCTACAAGTTAGTGGGGTGCGTCCTGCTCACAGTGTTCAGCTAGATCCGTTTCTGTTATCTTCTTACTGACAGGCAGGCTTGTCTTGTTACAGTAAATACAGCTACCTGAAGAAAATTGCTTGTGTTCTTTTGATCCTATTAGTACCACAGTCAGGCAGCTAGACTATTTACAGTTAGTGCAGTGCGTCCTGCTCACAGTGTTCTGCTAAACCTACAAGTTAGTGGGGTGCGTCCTGCTCACAGTGTTCAGCTAAACCTACAAGTTAGTGGGGTGCGTCCACCTCACAGTGTTCAGCTAAACCTACAAGCTAGTGGGGTGCGTCCTGCTCACAGTGTTCAGCTAGATCCGTTTCTGTTATCTTCTTACTGACAGGCAGGCTTGTCTTGTTACAGTAAATACAGCTACCTGAAGAAAATTGCTGGTGTTCTTTTGATCCTATTAGTACCACAGTCAGGCAGCTAGACTATTTACAGTTAGTGCAGTGCGTCCTGCTCACAGTGCTCAGCTAAACCTACAAGTTAGTGGGGTGCGTCCACCTCACAGTGTTCAGCTAAAGCTACCTGTAGAAGGTTGGTGGTGTTCTCATACTACAGGCAGGCAGTTGATTTTGCTAGCTGCAGTATCAGTACATATATATATATATATATATATATATATATATCCCAGCTTAGTGCAGCTACAGGCCATTAGTATGTCTGGAAGGCCAAGAATGAGAGGCAGACAGTCACAAGCCAATAAGAGAGGGCAAGCAGGCTCTGTGTCTAGTGCTGGTCGTGGAGACGGTGCATCCTCATCAGCACGTGGCCATGGGACACGCTTGGCATTTTTTTCGGCAGCTGGCCGTGTTGAGCCGCAACATGCGGAAGACTTGGTCGAGTGGATGACCAAGCCGTCCTCATCCTCCTCATCCTCTCTCACCCATGCCCAGGGTACTTTGTCTGGCAAAGCAGCGGCCTCTTCCCTCGGCTCAATGTCATCAGTGACTCCTTCCCTAGCCCCACCATGTCCTCCTGAGGAGTCCCTCGAACTGTTTGACCACAGTGTTGGGTACATGCTCCAGGAGGATGCCCAGCGTTTGGAAGGCTCTGATGATGATACTGAGCTCGATGAAGGCACGGACAGAGGGGGTGCCCAAGAAGGACAGCAATCTGGCAGTCATGCTCCCCCTGCTGCAGCATACTGCCAGGTTTGCTCCAGTGATATGGAGGGAGGGGATGATGAGGTCACTGACTCAACGTGGGTGCCTGATAGGAGAGAGGAGGAGGAGGAGGAGGAGGAGGCGGCACATCACCAACGAGGCAGGATGCCCTCCAGGGGCCAGCCTAAGAGCAGCACATTGACTGCATCACACCCCAAAGCTCCACATGTGCAGGGCGCTGCAGTCTCTGCGCGTTATTCAAAAAGTTCTTTGGTGTGGGCCTTTTTTGAGACGAGTGCATCAGATCGCACCGCTGCTATTTGCAACATATGTCTCAAGCGTATCTCGCGTGGCCAAAACATCTCCCGCTTGGGTACCACATGCTTGACCAGACATATGTTGACCTGCCATGCAGTTCGTTGGCAAGCGTATCTAAAAGACCCACACCAAAGAACAAAGAGGACCTCTCCTTGCTCCTCATCAGCTGAGATTTCCAACCCCACTAGACCTTCAGTCCTCTCTGAGACCTGCACTGAGAGGAATGAAGGTGTAGAATTAGGTGTGTCACAGCCAAGTACTTGTGGGCAATCTGATTTTGGTACACCAACGTCAGATTGTACCAGGCAAATTTCCCTGCCCCAGCTGCTGCACCGCCGAAAGAAGTTTGCTCCCAGCCATCCACATGCCCAGCGGTTGAATGCTAGCTTGGCAAAATTGCTAGCACTTCAACTGCTGCCTTTTCAGTTGGTAGACTCTGCCCCCTTCCGTGAGTTTGTGGAATGTGCGGTTCCTCAGTGGCAGGTACCCAAACGCCACTTTTTCTCACGGAAGGCGATTCCGGCTCTCTACCAGCATGTGGAAGGCAATGTCCATGCCTCGCTGGACAGGGCGGTCAGCGGTAAGGTGCATATTACCGCTGACTCATGGTCCAGCAGGCATGGACAGGGACGTTACCTAAGTTTCACGGCGCATTGGGTGACTCTGCTGGCAGCTGGGAAGGATGCAGGACAAGGTGCAGTAGTGTTGGAGGTTGTTCCGCCACCACGCCTCCAAAATGCTAATGATTGTGACACACCTCTCTCCTCCACCCCCTCCTCTTCTTCTTCCTCCATGGCCTCTTCCTCGGAACCAGCGGTGCTCCGTAGTCGTTCAAGGGGCTACGCAAGTACGCAGGCCAAAAGATGCCATGCGGTGCTTGAGCTGGTGTGCTTGGGGGACAGGAGCCACACTGGGGCAGAGGTTCTGTCAGCTCTGCAGGGGCAGGTTCAGAGGTGGTTGACGCCACGCCAACTTAAGGCAGGAATGGTGGTTTGCGACAATGGCACCAACCTCCTCTCTGCCCTCTGACAGGGACAAATGACCCATGTGCCCTGTTTGGCTCACGTCCTTAACTTGGTGGTGCAGCGGTTCTTGGGCAGGTACCCAGGCTTACAGGATGTCCTGAGGCAGGCCAGGAAAATCTGTGTGCATTTCCGCCGGTCATATAATGCCAGTGCTCGGCTGACGGACCTCCAAAAGGAGTTTAACCTGCCCAAGAACCGCCTAATCTGTGACATGCCCACCAGGTGGAACTCAACGTTGGCCATGCTGCAGCGGCTGCACACGCAGCAGAGGGCCATCAATGAGTACCTGTGCGACTATGGCACCAGGACAGGGTCAGGGGAGCTTGTTTTTTTTTCCCCACGCCAGTGGGCCATGATCAGGGATGCATGCACTGTCCTGTCACCATTTGAGGAGGCCACGAGGATGGTGAGCCACTGCATCAGTGACACTGTCCCCCTTGTCCACCTGTTGGAGCACACGCTGCGTGGAATAATGGACAGGGCACTTGAGGCAGAACAGAGGCAGGAAGAGGAGGACTTCCTTAGCTCTCAAGGCCCCCTTTATCCAGACAGTGTTCCTGCGTGCCCGCCGATCACACAGGAAGAGGAGGAGGAGGAGGAGGAGGAAGATTGTGTCAGTATGGAGGTGGAGCCTGGCACTCAGCATCAGCAGCAGTCTTTAAGGGATCAGTCCCAAGAAACACATGGACTTGTACGTGGCTGGGAGGAGGTGGCTGCGGACCATGTCGTCCTTAGTGACCCAGAGGACTCCGGACCGAATGCCTCAGCAAACCTACACTGCATGGCCTCCCTGATCCTGCAAAGCCTGCGTAAGGATCCTCGTATTCGTGGTATCAAGGAGAAGGACCAATACTGGCTGGCAACCCTCCTTGATCCACGTTACAAGGGTAAGGTTGCGGACCTTATCTTGCCATCGCAGAGGGAGCAGAGGATGAAACATCTTCGGGAGGCCTTGCAGAAAGGTCTGTGCAAAGCGTTCCCAGAGACTGGGAGGTTACAAACTCCTGTTTCTGGACAACGTGTTGCTGAGGCTTCGGTCAGTCAAAGAAGGAGCGGTGGAGAAGGTGGCCATCTGACCGATGCGTTCAGACAATTTTTTGGTCCGCAGCCCCAAGGTATGATCGGTTCCAGCAACCATCGCCAGCGTCTGTTTTACATGGTGCAGGAATACCTAGGGGATAGATCAGACTTGGACACCTTTCCCACCCAAAATCCTCTGGGTTACTGGGTCTTGAGGATGGATCACTGGCCAGAGCTTGTACAGTATGCAATTGAGCTACTGGCCTGTCCTGCATCCAGCGTTCTTTCGGAACGCACATTCAGTGCTGCTGGAGGCGTGGTAACCGATCACAGGGTGCGTCTGTCCACTGACTCGGTCGATCGACTGACCTTCATAAAAATGGATCAGTCTTGGATCACCACCAGCTACCAAGCACCTGATGCTGATGTAACCGAATAATTTTTTTTGAAATCTCAGATCCCTTCAAAGACTGCCTATGCTGATGCTGAGTGACTATCCCTGAGTAATTATCCTCTTCCTCCTCAATCATCACGCTGATAGCTTGTAAGAACATTTTTGGTTCTGGGCGCCACCACCAGTGCCTAAGGCACAATTTTTCAGCCCCTGTTTAACAGGGGCGTGTAATTACAATATTTGATGTAATACTTTGCAGCAGGGCTCGTTCCTGCGTTCCAACTAGAGTGTCTGTGAGGGGTTGCAGTGTTGTGGCACCAGCACCAGTGCCTAAGGCCCATTTTTTCTGCCCCTGTTTAACAGGGGCGTGTAATTACAATTTTTGATCTAATATTTCACAGCAGGGCCCTGTGAGGGCTTACAGTGTTGTGGCCACAGCAACACCTAAGGCCCAAATTTCTGCTGAGTATATAGGGCAGGACCCTACTTTCAAACAACTAACTTACAAACGACTCCTACTTGCAAACGGAAGGAGACAACAGGAAGTGAGATGAAATCTACCCCTAGGAAGGGAAATTCTCTCCTGTAAGAGTTAATATGGGAAAAACATTTCTCCTTTCCACTGATGCTTTCCAATCCATTGGGACAAAAAGTGAGGTGAAATCTTCTGAAGAGGAGGAAAGACAGCAAAACAAATGTCACAGGGGTGATAACCCTTCCCTATGTTTTCCAAAAAGCTTAAAAAAGATTTTTTGGCTGGAGCTAAACACGTTAAAAATGTACCCGTTCAAAATTACAAAGAGATTCTACTTAACAACAAACCTACAGTCCCTGTCTTGTTTGCACCGCCTGTATACTGCTGTTCAGAGTATATAGGGCCTGGTGGCCCCACACCTTTCCTTATTTTAATTTGGGTGTGGGGTTCCCCTTAATATCCATACAAGACCCAAAGGGCCTGGTAATGGACTGGGGGGTACCCATGCCGTTTGTCTCACTGATTTTCATCCATATTGCCAGGACCCGACATTACATTAAACCCGCAAGCAGTTTTAAATGAGATTTTTTCCTTTAAAAATGACATTTGGTGCAGGGACTGTTCTAAACACGGGAAACACGCGTCACTTTACAGGCATACTATAGACACCCCTCAGGTACGATATTTAAAGGAATATTTCACTTTTTTTTTTTTTACTTTAAGCATCAATAAAATCACTGCTCCCAAAAAAACGGCCGTTTTTAAAAGTTTTTTTTGCATTGATACATGTCCCCTGGGGTAGGACCCAGGTCCCCAAACCCTTTTTAGGACAATACCATGCAAATTAGTTTTTAAAATGAGCACTTTTGATTTCGAACGTTCGAGTCCCATAGACGTCAATGGGGTTCTAACGTTCGTGCAAACTTTTGGTCCGTTCGCAGGTTCTGGTGCGAACCGAACCGGGGGGTGTTCGGCTCATCCCTATTTGACACTATCTGACGTTGCTAGTGACACTAATACAGTGATAAATACTGCACACTGACACTGTACTAATTGCAATGGCTGGGTGACAGGGCAATCAAAGGATTAAAAATTGCTAACAGGTGTATGCAAGTATAAATGTGCTGCTTTTACTTACAAAGTTCCGGCTTTCTTCTCTCCCTGAACCAAAAAGGGCTCAGGAAGAGAAGTATCCAAAGCCACAAAACAAATATCAGTCCAGGTGAGCTCTTACTGTGTAAGCGTCTTCACCATACAATCAGGTGCTGGATCAATCCGTGATATATATGTAGAAGGTTGACCGCACTCCAATATAACAGAAAATGTGAACTTTATTAGATAAAATCTATACACAGAGCAAAGCACAGATCCCAAGTGTAGGATGGCAGAAGTAGATATTAACACATTCCACACAGGAGGCACTTAGGCCTCATGCACACGAGACGCTGTTAAACTCGCGTTCAGAGGCAGTTGGACACTTTTTTCAACTGCCCCTGAACCCATTCAATGTTATCCTATGTGTCCATGTACACAGTCTCGTTTTTTGGCGTTTTTAGGCAGTTGCGTTTTACCTCGTTTTTCCAGAAGCAAAAAAATGGGTTCAGACGCAAAAGTTTTCCATGTTTCAGATGCCAAACGCGGCTAAATGCCGGTACACTATAAAGTATCCAAATTTGGGGTTCCTAGCACGAAGTGGCCTTGAGATATGGGGCCTCAAAGTCGGGTCACAAAATGTCATTCTCTGCTGCAGAAAAGTGCTTGACATTTTGCGACCCGAATTTGGGGCCCCATATCTCGGGGCTACTCGGTGCTAGGAACCTTAAATTTGGTGTGCTAACACAGTTGGACTAACACTATAACATATCCAAATTGGGGGTTCCTAGCACCAAGTGGCCCCGAGATATGGGGCCCCAAACTCAGGCCGGAAAATGTCATGCTCCGCAGACGCTTCTAGACGCAAACGCAGTAAAACGCGGCTAAACGTGGCATGCAAACGCGGCAAAACTGGCGTTTCTAAACGCAGGTTTCAGCTTTTAAAAACATGTGTTCAGCAGAGTTTGCAGTGGCGTCTCGTGTGCATGAGGCCTTAGTCATAAAGGGAAGGATCTAAGGAAGGGAAGAAGAGGCCAGATACTGTGTCTGTGTTTACAAACTAGATACAGGGCCGTGCTGTGATTGGGTACAGCCGATCAGCAGGTTCATGGCTGAAACCTGCTGAGAAACTCATGCTGTAGCCAGTCACACCACAGATCACATGTACGCCCACAAACTCAGAAACAGGTGGCGATGTACCAGTGTGTTGCCTAGCCTGTAGCTGCCACCCATCTGCAGTAAAAGTACTGTGGGTGGGCGGCAAGCAATTAAGGCAGAACTAAACCCATCAGTTTAATGGTTTCAAAAAAACTGTCATTGCATGCTTGTGCTCTCAACCAAACTGTCAAATGGCTAGTGTTATAACTGATCACATGTGCAGCATCATGATAGTTACAGATCAAACAGAAGCTAATGCCGGCCATACACGGTTCGAATTTCACAAGAATTTCCTTTCGAAAATCGTATCAAAGAACTTTCGTAAAAATTTCGCATCATTAGTGGGCTGCAACAACGGCCAATTTTCGTGCGGCAATCAAATTTGAGGAATCGGACATGTTGGAAATTTTATGAAAAACGAACGATTTTCTAATGAATGATGGGAGAATCGTGCAAGAAATGTAATAAGAAAAGAAAATTTACGGAGAGAAAAGAAGATTCCCGCCCACGAAAATTATTTTCTGTAGCAACGAGCGGTAAAATTGAAGGCTTGGTCGGCCGAATTTTGAAAATCAACGGTGGCATCATCGGATCACAAAAAAAAAAAAACGAACTTTCTGATTTTGAAAAGCAAAATAGTTTGAAATTCTACCATGGATGGCCTGCTTTAGATGGCATCTTCATTGGGTGAAAAGGATAGGAGAGTGTAGTTTTTCTTTATCCGGTTCCCGACCAGCTCACACAGATTGGCTCCCCTATGCGAAATCCTGTACGGGTACATCCAATCCTTTATCGGCCACCTTAGGGCGTGTGCAGGTGCCCACCGGCCACGCGCGATCGCATGCACGAGCGCCAGCACAGGGATTTGTGTGTGTAAACACACAAATCCCTGTGCTGTCAGGGAAGAGGAGCCATATTGTTTGTTCCTACTAAGTAGGAAAAATGATCTGTCTTCTCTCCTAGTCAATCCTATCCCACAACAGTTAGAACACACCGAGGGAACACACAATTAACCCTTTGATCGCCCCCTAGTGTTAACCCATTCCCTGCCAGTGACATTTACACAGTAATCAGTGCATTTTTATAGCACTGATGGCTGTATAAACGGTCCCAAAAAAAGTGTCAAAAGTCTCCGATCTGTTCGTCGCAATACCGCTAAAAATGGCAGATCACCGCCATTACTGGTAAAAAAAAAAAAATAAATAATAAAAATGCCATAAAAATGCCATAAAATCTTTCCCACAGTTTGTAAACACTATAACTTTTGTGCAAACCAATCAATATACGCTTAATTTTTTTTGTGCCAAAAATATGTAGAAGAATATATATTGGGGTATTTATTATAGCAAAAAGTAAAAAATACTGTTTTTTTTTTTTAAACATTGTCGCGCTTTTTTTGTTTATAGCGCAAAAAATAAAAACTGCAGAGGTGATCAAATAACCACCAAAAGAAAGCTCTATTTGTAGAAAAAAATTTCATTTGGGTACAGCATCGAACGACCGCGCAATTGTCAGTTAAAGCGACGCAGTGCCAAATTGTAAAAAGTGCTCTGGTCAGGAAGGGGGTAAAATCTCCCGGGGCTGAAATGGTTAAAGTGAAACTTTAAGGTGCAGGCACCTTTTTTTGCCGCACTGGAATCGGTTTGCATTGGGTGTTCATACCCATGGGATCCAATTCTAGCAAACTAACTTTTACTTGACACCCGCAGCAGATTGCATGAACACAGTGCGATTGTTATACAGTGCAGGAATTCAGCGATTCCAGTGCGTTTCCTGCATTGCATCAGTGTGAACTGAGCCTAAGTCAGAAAATGAATTCCTGCTAGATTACGTAGACCCCTTTCACACTGAGGCAGTTTTCAGGCACTTTAATGCTAGAAATAGCGTCTGAAAACTGCTTCCCATTCCGCCCAAATGTGAAAGCCCGAGTGCTTTCACACTTGGGCGGTGTGCTTGCGACGTTAGAAAAAGTCCTGCAAGCAGCATCTTTGGGGCGGTTTGGGAGCGCTGTATACAAGTGGCCGAAAAGCGCCTCTTAAACAGTGCTAAAGCCCCGCTAAAATGAGTGGCCTTAAGGCTTCTTTTTCAGGTGTAGCTATGTACATAAAAATAAGTAGCTATGTACATAAAAATAAGTAGCTATGTACATAAAAATAAGTAGCTATGTACATAAAAATAAGTAGCTATGCTGTCCAAAAACCCAGTGATACACTGCCTCACCCTGCTCAGCACAGCCTCAGTAGTCATGTATTGTGTTGATAATCAGTGAGTCATTAGAAGCCGATATGTGGACAGCCTAAAGGTTTACTGCTGCTTAGGAGCTCTGGGCTTAAGCAAAATGGCATCCTGCAGCATGAAGAAACAGCACAGTGGCTAAGTGGTTAGCACTTCTGCCTAGCGGGACTAGGGTTGTCGGTTCAAATCCAAACCATGACACTACTTACCTGAAGTTTGCTTGTTTTCCCTGTGCTGGTTTCCTCCAACACAAGCTGCCATTGCTGTTTACAGCAGGAGTCAGGATAGAGGTTCCTGGTGGAGCTTTCTATTAGGTATTGCCTTAGCGGGGTCACTCACTCTTATATCTAAGCAAGTGGTATTCATTAAAGTGGTTTTAAACCTAGTTACACCACTTTTACCTACAGGTAAGCCTATAAAAAGGCTTACCTGTAGGTACTGGAAATATCTCCTAAACCTGCACGGTTTAGGAGATATTTAAGCTATAGGCTTGCGCCGATGTCATTGGCGCATGCGCACTGAAGAAAGCTACCGTTTCTAAAAGGCCCATGCCGTGACCGGCGGCTCCCGCGCGCATGTGCAGGAGTGACATCACGCGACTCTGGCCAGTCACAGAGTCAGAGTCCATGGCCCCAGAAGGAAGAGGGGTGAAGATGGATGCGGCCACCAGCGGGGACAGCACTGGCTTCGTTTGCAGGTAAGTGACACATAATGGGCTAGTATGCGATGTATACTATAGCAATCGCATGGCGTCCATGTGATCTACTGCGGGTGCCAATGTTAGATGGCCCACATACGGACCGTCTGCCGTTGCTATATGTCGGTCCTTTGATGTTGAATACTGGGGTTATGGCAGCAGATAGCTGCCATAACCCCGGTATTTTCTTCAACGGCAGGCGGTCCGCTTTCAGATAAATGTGGTCTCCGCTGTGAGATCACTTTTAATCGGTGGCGGGAGAGGCGCTCACCCCCCTCCTGCTGCTCCCCGGTGGTCTCTGCCGCTTACCAGAGCCGTCGGTAGCGGTGGAGACGATCGGGTCCTTTCCCCTGTGAGGCATGGAGTCAAGTGAAGGAATGATGGCCCCCATTTGGCTCCATACCATTGGATGACGGAAGTGACGTCAAATGTCACTTCCGTTCAATGATCTTAAAGGGGACATTTTTTATTTTTTTTTAATTGCATTTTAGTGTAAATATGAGATCTGAGGTCTTTTTGACCCCAGATCTCATATTTAAGAGGTCCTGTCATGCTTTTTTCTATTACAAGGGATGTTTACATTCCTTGTAATAGGAATAAAAGTGACCCAAATATATATATTTTTAAGGCCCCTTTCACACTGGAGCGGGGGTGGTGTCGGCGGTAAAACGGTGCTATTTTTAGCGGCGTTTTACCGACGTTTTAGCAGCGGTATTCGGCCGCTAGTGGGGAGGTTTAACCCCCCTGCTAGCGGCCAAGAAAGGGTTAAAACCACCAAAAAGCGTTGCTGCAGCAGCGCTATGCCGGCAGTACAGCCGCGCTGCCCTATTGATTTCAATGGGCAGGATCGGTGTATACACACCGCTCCAAAGATGCTGCTAGCAGGAGTTTTTTTTAGCGTCCAGCCAGCGCACCGCTCCAGTGTGAAAGCCCTCGGGGCTATTACATTGGAGAGACAACAGCGGCTCTTTCAGGGCGCTTTGGAGGCGCTATTTATAGTGCTGTAGCGCCTGTAAAGTGCCCCAGTGTGAAAGGGGTCTAAATGGACAGTGTAAAAAATAAAAAAATAACAAGTAAAATAAAATAGAAAGAAAAAAATTAAAGCGCCTCATTCCGACGAGCTCGTGCACAGAAGTGAACGCAGAAGGAAGTCACACCAGGATGTGTAAACGGTGTTCAAACCACACATGTGAGGTATCGCCGCAATTGTTAGAGCGAGAGCAATAATTCTAGCAAAAGACCTCCTTCTGTAACTCTAAACTGGTAACCTGTAGAAATTTTTAAACGTTGCTGATGGAGATTTTTTAAGTGCCAAAGTTTGTCGCCATTTCAAGAGCGGGCGCAATTTAGAAGCATGACATGTTGGGTATCAATTTACTTTATAAAGTAACATTATCTTTCACAATATAAAAATAAAAATTAGGCTAACTTTATGGTTTTCTTATTTTTTAATTTAAAAAAAAGTGTATTTTTTCCAAAAAAAAAAAAAAAAGTGCATTTGTAAGACCGGTGTGACAAAGTATTGCAACGATCGCCATTTTATTCTCTAGGGTGTCTGAAAAAAAAAAAAATATATAATGTTTCAGAGTTCTAAGGCCCCTTTCACACTGGGGCGGTAGGGGGCGTCGGCGGTAAAACAGCGCTATTTTTAGCACTGTATTACCGCGGTATTCGGCCGCTAGCGGTGCGGTTTTAACCCCCCCCCCGCTGGTGGCCGAAAAAGGGTTAAAACCCCTCGTATAGCGCGGCTATAGCCGCGGTATTACCGCGGTATAGCTGCGCTGTCCCATTGATTTCAATGGGCAGGAGCGGTTTAGGAGCGGTGAATACACCGCTCCTTCACCGCTCCAAAGATGCGGCTGACAGGAGATTTTTTTCTTCTCCTGCCAGCGCACCGCTTCAGTGTGAAAGCCCTCGGGCTTTCACACTGAACAAACAGCGGAGGCTGTTTAGGGGCGGTTTGCAGGCGCTATTTTTAGCGCAATACCGCCTGCAAACCGCCCCAGTGTGAAAGGGGCCTAAGTAATTTTCTAGCAAAATTTGTAAACAAGTTTGAGAAATAGGCCCGGTCCTTAAGTGGTTAAGCACACCCTGAAATGGGTGCGATTGCCAGAATCGCATTGCATGGAAAGGGAAAAAAAAAAAGGGTTGAGCCCTGGTTCAAGAGGTTCATTAAAAAAAAAAACTAACATCACCACAGTCCTGTATGAATTTTTTTGAGCACAAACCATAGGTGATGTATAAGAGTAATAGACATGAGAGCAGAGCCCAGCCATCCCTATGAGTGGATGAATGTGAGGGATGAATATGATAGTATGAGGAGGCCCACATTCATAATATGCGGCTGTCTCTTTAAAGCCTTCTAACCCGAGCCGGCCCCAGGAACATGGCGGAGTCCGGTGGAGGAGAGTTTAGCTGTGTCGGGCACAGCAGGTGAGACACACACACATTGTACACACACATTATACACACTGTGTACGGGGACAGGAAGTGTGGGGTGACCCAGGCCTCTCCTCCAATGTACACCCAGCGCACTGTGTGTACTAGGGGCCGGGGAGGCGCCGCTAACACACTCCGGGGATGATGGTTGGTGCAGGCCTCACAAAGGGGTGTGGAGCGAGGGGACTGCGAGCCTGGAAACTTCCCCCTTTATCCCCCTTCCCTTCTTCCTCATAGACCTCTGTACTGTGCTAGTGGCTGCTGTGAGAGACAAGACACACTGCTATCTGTGACATGTGCTATACTTACAATGCAACTTCTCCTCATTCACTACAGCTGTGCACACAGGGGACATATACCGGGGAATTCATCCTGCAGGGGTGCCAGTTTAGGATTGTCACATCATCCCTTTATACCAGGACGCATATTAACCACTTCAATGCCAGGCATTTACACCCCCCTTCCTGCCCAGGTCAATTTTTAGTGCTGTCGCACTTTGAATGACAATTGCACGGTCATGCTACGCTGTACTCAAACTAAATTTTTCTATCATTTTGTTCCCACAAATAGAGCTTTCTTTTGGTGGTATTTGATCACTGCGGGGTTTTTATTTTTTGCGCAACAAATAAAAAACGACCGAAAATTTAGAAGAAAAAAAAGTTTTTCATCATTTAACTATCACATACTTGATTTTTTTTTTTTTTAAGCAGATTTTAGTGTCACTTTTTGCCCAGAATCATTTTACTATTACTATTATGTAACATTTAACCACTTACTGCCCGGCCTATAGCAAAATGACAGCCGGGCGGCGGTTTAGTTATCCTGATTGGGTGTCATATGATGTCCTATAAAATTATTTTGTAAATAAGTACGTTTTCTCCTGCACTGACGAGGCGGCATTGACAGACAGTGATGAGGCGGCGCTGACGGACACTGATGAGGAGGCACTGACGGACACTGGTGAGGAGGCACTGACGGACACTGATGAGGCGGCACTGACGGACACTGATGAGGCGGCACTGATGAGGCGGCACTGACGGACACTAATGAGGCGGCGCGGACGGACACTGATGAGGCGGCGCGGACAGACACTCATGAGGCGGCACGGACGGACACTGATGAGGCGGCACTGACGGACACTGATGAGGTGGCACTGATGAGGCGACACTGATGAGGAGGCACTGACAGACACTGAGGCGGCACTGACGGACACTGATGAGGCGGCACTGATGGACACTGATGCGGAGGCACTGACGGACACTGATGAGGCGGCACTGATGAGGCAGTATTGACGGACACTGATGAGGCGGCACTGACGGACACTGATGAGGCGGCACTGATGAGGCGGCACTGACGGACACTGATGCGGAGGCACTGACGGACACTGATGAGGCAGCACTGACGGACACTGATGAGGCGGCACTGACGGACACTGATGAGGCGGCACTGATAAGGCGGCACTGACGGACACTGATGCGGAGGCACTGACGGACACTGATGGGGCGGCACTGTTGAGGCGGCACTGATGCAGAGGCACTGACTGACACTGATGAGGTGGCACTGACGGACACTGATGAGGCGGCACTGATGGACACTGATGCGGAGGCACTGACGGACACTGATGAGGCGGCACTGATGAAGCGGCACTGACAGGCACTGATGAGGCGGCACTGATGAGGCGGCACTGACGGACACTAATGAGGCGGCGCGGACGGACACTGATGAGGCGGCGCGGACGGACACTGATGAGGCGGCGCGGGCGGACACTGATGAGGCAGCACGGACGGACACTGATGAGGCGGCACTGACGGACACTGATGAGGTGGCACTGATGAGGCGACACTGATGAGGAGGCACTGACAGACACTGAGGCGCCACTGACGGACACTGATGAGGCGGCACTGATGAGGCGGCACTGACGGACACTGATGCTGAGGCACTGACGGACACTGATGAGGCGGCACTGATGAGGTAGTATTGACGGACACTGATGAGGCGGCACTGACGGACACTGATGAGGCGGCACTGATGAGGCGGCACTGACGGACACTGATGCGGAGGCACTGACGGACACTGATGAGGCGGCACTGACGGACACTGATGAGGCGGCACCGATGAGGCGGCACTGATGGACACTGATGAGGCGGCACTGATAAGGCGGCACTGACGGACACTGATGCGGAGGCACTGACGGACACTGATGGGGCGGCAATGTTAAGGCGGCACTGATGCAGAGGCACTGACTGACACTGATGAGGTGGCACTGACGGACACTGATGAGGCGGCACTGATGGACACTGATGCGGAGGCACTGACGGACACTGATGAGGCGGCACTGATGAAGCGGCACTGACGGACACTGATGTGGAGGCACTGACGGACACTGATGAGGCGGCACTGATGAGGCGGCACTGACGAACACTGATGAGGAGGCACTGACAGACACTGATGAGGTGGCACTGATGAGGCGGCACTGATTGACACTGATGAGGTGGCACTGACGGACACTGATGAAGCTGCACTGATGAGGCGGCACTGACGGACACTGATGAGGTGGCACTGATGAGGTGGCACTGACGGACACTGATGAGGTGGCACTGACGGACACTGATGAGGCGGCACTGACGGACACTGATGAGGCGGCACTGACGGACACTGATGAGGCGGCACTGACGGACACTGATGAGGCGGCACTGACGGACACTGATGAGGCGGCACTGACGGACACTGATGAGGCGGCACTGACGGACACTGATGAGGCGGCACTGACGGACACTGATGAGGCGGCACTGACGGACACTGATGAGGCGGCACTGACGGACACTGATGAGGCGGCACTGACGGACACTGATGAGGCGGCACTGACAGACACTGATGAGGCGGCACTGACGGACACTGATGAGGCGGCACTGACGGACACTGATGAGGCTGCACTGACGGACACTGATGAGGCGGCACTGATGAGACATCTGGCAGGCATTCATAGTGGGCACTGTGTGGCCATGGGGGGGGCATACCTGGTCATCCATGTATAACGGGCACCCTGGTGGTCCAGTGTGGGCATCCATGGGAGGGCTGCACTGATAAACAATCAGTGCAGACCCCCCCTGTCGGGAGAGCCGTCAATCGGCTCTCGTCTGTCAGAGTGAAGAAAAGCCTCCTGTTTACATTGTAATCAGCCGTGATTGGACAGGGCTGATCACGTGGTAATGAGCCTCCAGCGGAGGCTCTTTACTGAGATCGGTTTAGCGTTGTGTCAGACTGACATGCCGTGCTGCATGCCCCCATGGGCACATACCAGCAGTTATTCTGCTGGACATCATATGACGCCTAGTCAGGATAACTGAACCACCGCCCGGCCGTCGTTTTGCTATAGGCCGGGCAGGAAGTGGTTAATTACACAGGTTCTGAGGCTGATTTAATGCAGATAAGGCACAAAGTGAGTTTAATTACCACCTTTATCAGCCACAGAACCTGTGTAATGTGTGTCCTGGATTTAAGGGATGATGTGGCAACCCTAGGCCCTGTTCATGTACCTGGCACTGACCAAAGGAGTTTAGTATTGGGGCTGGGCAGAGCCTAATGGGGAACTGAGAGACTAGTTACTTTTGATTGACAGCGCATGGCAGTGGGTGCATCCATAGTATCATTCAGTCCAATAGCAGTCTTTGAATCTGCTTACTGCTGTGTGCTGTCAACCAAAAGTAAAGTGAACCTGATGGGGAACTAGTCTCTCAGTTCTCCATCAGGCTCCGTTCACCCAGGGAGAAGTCTTTTTTCCAAATACAGACATTGCCATATTTGGGGAAACCCAACCTATGTGCATGCAGTCAGAAAATCCCCCCCCCAGAAAAAACAAAATCAACTTCCACACAAGGCTGTGCTGCCACTCGTAGCAGAAAATGGACAACTGTGAGCCCCCTTTCACACTAGGCGGACTCTGTTTCTACGGAGTCTGCCTCGGTCCGCCGGCTCAGCGGGAGATTAGTCCGTTGATCTCCGCTTAGCCGCCAGATGACAGGTCCCTCTCTGCTCACTGAGCGGGGAGGGGCTTGTCAGGCGCCGCTGCCGCCTATGGAGGGATCGGATGAAAACGGACAGCATGTCCGTTTTCATCCGATCTCACCCGATCCGATCCGCCAGCGACGGACCTGGACGTAGAGCCATCCGTCTGCTTTAGCGGATCGGACCGGGTCGGATGTCAGCGGACACGTCTCCCTGAACGGTCCGATCGTGTGAAAGGGGGCTTAGCCCCCTTTCACACTAAGCCGCGTTAGCGCTAAAGCGTTGCGGTGCTTCCGAAGCGCTGCCCATTCATTCCAATGGGTGGGGGCGTTTTGGGAGTGCCCCCAAACCGCCCCAAAGATGCTGCTTGCACGACTTTTCCTAACATCCTGCCAGCACACCGCCTCCAGTGTGAAAAGACACACTGAAATGAACGAGAGGCAGTTTTCAGGTGCTATTTATAGGCTATTTCTAGCGCTAAAACGCCTGAAAACCGCATCAGTGTGAAAGGGGACTAAAAGATGAGGAACAGAGGGCACACCAGCCTAGCGCATTACCTTTGCATTACCTTTACCTTTTATTATTAGAAAATGTGAGTATAGGTATATACTCACAAACATAGCTATGAATCGGGCATAACAAATTGCAACAGATATTCCGTCCAGCCTGGTCCATGGAACAAGTCCTAAAAGTAAGATATCTGTCCAAAAAAAAGAATTGACGCATTTCGAGGGGGGATCCCTTTCCTTCAGTGCTGAATTTGATACATGTAGCTGGTCTTTATGTAGTGGTTTGGGAGAACCACATGGGACCCCAGATCCTGACTCCTCCCACCCGTATACACACACTTAGGCTGGGTTCACACCATTGGCGGAGCGGCTCGCAGCATGGGCTCCAGTGCGTCACTGTTCACCGTTTCAGAGGCGAATCAGGTCCGACAGTTTGCCTGAATTCAGTCCTGAAACTAAATATTTTAACTCAGCATTCACACATTAGTTTTTAATTGAATGCATTTAGAAAAACAATTCTTGGGTTACAGTGGTATGAAAACATTTATGAATAAACCCCTAATGTCTTGTTTTACCTGTGTTCTCTTAAATAGCATGATAGCCACTGTTGAGTGCTTGTATAACAGTGTAAATTTGCTGTCCCCTCCAAATAACTCAACACACAGCCATTGATGGCATATCTCGCCTACATGTAAAAAATCATATTTTTTTTGTTACAAAATTACTCAGAACCAGAGTGGATAAAAATAAGGCCCCTCTCACACTGGGGCGGTAGGGGGCGTCGGCGGTAAAACAGTGCTATTTTTAGCGCTGCTTTACCAGCGGTATTCGGCCGCTAGCGGTGCGGTTTTAACCCCCGCTGGTGGCCAAAAAAGGGTTAAAACCGTTCGTATAGCGCGGCTATAGCCACGCTGCCCCATTGATTTCAATGGGCAGGAGCGGTGAAGGAGCGGTGAATACACCGCTCCTTCACCGCTCCAAAGATGCGGCTAGCAGGAGATTTTTTCTTCTCCTGTCAGCGCACCGCTTCAGTGTGAAAGCCCTCGGGCTGTTTTGGGTCAGTTTGCAGGCTGTATTTTTAGCGCAATAACGCCTGCAAACCGCCCCAGTGTGAAAGGGCTCTTAATGATTTTTTTTTTTTATATATAAAATTTATTTTAATAAAATGCTTTTAGAGTAAAAATCTAAAAATAGTTTTCTATTTAGGATACATTAATAATTTATTTTATTCAGCATGAAATGGAGCTTAGTGATGTAGCATAAGGCTGTATATTCTGCAATATTTAAATTTTTGGTAAACTCATTCAATGAATCCAAGCTCTGCAAACTGAGATAACATGCACTGCATTGATGCATTCACAGAATTTCACAGTAACCATGAAAACAAAGTTCAGGAATATTCCTTTTATCCCATTGTTTTTCAAATCTATGTACACTACAAACTGGATGATTGAATCGGTTCTGATGTCGCTGTTTTACTAACCCGACAGCTTAATATTCTAAATAGGAAACCTTCATTTTGTTTGCAAATATTAAAGATTCTAACTACCAGCAAGTATAAGTCCTTACATTTAAAGAGCACCTGTCATTTAAGATCCATCATGGCAGCGCCTGTTAGTGGACATTCATTCACCTGCTGCCACCACATCCCCTCACCTTGTTGTGTCACTGCCATATCACCAGCCATCCCCATTTAAGTGAATGGGACAGTCAGTGAGTCAACAGCGGGTCAGAGGAGGAGCCACTGCATGACAGATGACTGTTGCTCTTTAAAAATGATCATTTAAAGGGTTTGTAAACCCTTGTGTTTTTGTTTTTTTTAAATAACAAACATGTCATACGTACCTTGACGGTACAGTTCGTTTTGCACAGAGTGGCTCCGATCATCCTCTTCTGGGGTCCCCTGGCGGCTCTCGCGGCTCCTTTTTGCATCGGTGAACCCCCTGGGAGAAGCGCTCTCCCTGGGGGTTACCTTGCGGGCGCGCTCTGTAGATGCAGAATGCCGGACTCGACCCTGGCGCCCCCGTCATTGGATTTGATTGACAGCAGAGGGAGCCAATGGCTGCGCTGCTATCAATTTATCCAATCAAGAGCCGAGAACCCCGGGCAGAGAGGTACAGCATGTCTCTGCCGAGGGAACGAAGGGCTCAGGTGAGTAAAACGGGGGGGCTGGGGGGCCGGTCAGTGTCAGAGGTTTTTCCACCTTAATCACTTAAGGACCCCACTCTTTTTGAGATCTGTTGTTAAAAACAGGTTTTTTTTTGCTAGAAAATTACTTAGAACCCCCAAACATTATACTTTTTTTTTTTCTAACACCCTAGAGAATAAAATGGCGGTCGTTGCAATACTTTCTGTCACACCGTATTTGCACAGCGGTCTTACAAGCGCACTGTTTTTTGGAAAAAATACACTTTTTTTTATTAAAAAAAAAGACAAAAGTAAAGTTAGCCAATTTTGTTTTATATTGTGAAAGATAATGTTACGCCAAGTAAATTGATACCCAACATGTCACACTTCAAAATTGCGCCCGCTCGTGGAATGGCGACAAACTTTTACCCTTAAAAATCTCCATAGGCGACGTTTAAAAAATTCTACAGGTTGCATGTTTTGAGTTACAGAGGAGGTCTAGGGCTAGAATTATTGCTCTTGCTCTACCGATCATGGTGATACCTCACATGTGTGGTTTGAACACCATTTTCATATGCGTTCGCTACTCACGTATGCGTTTGCTACTCACGTATGCGTTTGCTTCTGCACGCAAGCTCGACGGGATGGGGCACGTTTAAAAAAATTTTTTATTTTTTCCTTATTTTACCTTTTATTTTTACACTGTCTTTTTATAAAAAAAAATTGTGTCACATTCATTCCTATTACAAGGAATGTAAACATCCCGTGTAATAGAAAAAAGCATGACAGGACCTCTTAAATATGAGATCTGGGGTCAAAAAGACCTCAGATCTCATATTTACACTAAAATGTAAAAAAAAAAAAAAAAAAATTAAAAAAATGTCCCTTTAACTGCTTCAGCCCCAGAAGATTTTACCCCCTTCCTGACCAGAGCACTTTTTGCGATTCGGCACTGCGTCACTTTAACTGACAATTGCGCGGTCGTGCGACGTTGTATCAATCCTTTTTTCCCCACAAATAGAGTTTTCTTTTGGTGGTATTTGATCATCTCTGTGGTTTTTATTTTTTGTGCTATAAACAAAAAAAGAGCTACTGTACAATTTTGAAAAAAACACAATATTTTGTACTTTTTGCTATAATAAATATCCCCTTTTTTTTTTAAAAAAAAGCTAATTTTTTCTCAGTTTAGGCCAATCGGTATTCTTCTACATATTTTTGGTAAAAAAAAATCTCAAAAAGCGTATATTGATTGGTTTCCACAAAAGTTATAGCGTCTACAAAATAGGGGAAAGATTTATAGCATTTCTATTATTATTATTTTTTTTTTTTACTAGCAATGGTGGCGATCTGCGATTTTTATCATGACTGCGACATTATGGCGGACACATCAGGCAATTTTGACACATTTTTGGGACCATTGGCATTAATACAGCAATCAATGCTATAAAAATGCATTGATTACTTTAAAAATGTCACTGGCAGTGACGGGGTTAACACTAGGGGGCAATCAAGGGGTTAATTGTGTTCCCTATGTGTGTTCTAACTGAAGGGGGGAGGGGAGATGACAGATCGCTGTTCATACTTTGTATAAACAGAGCTCCCGGTTCTCGCTGTGTCACGAGTGATCGCGAGAGCCCGCACTCGCATCGGCTCCTGGGGCAAGTAGTGGGCGCGCGCGTGCCCCCCTAGTGGCCACCTTAGGAACCGACGTAACATAACGGCGATTCGCCTGCCTGTGCCATTCTGCCGCAGTACAACTGCGGTGGCTGGTCGGAAAGCGGTTAAGAGCTATGGGCGGAAGTGACGTTTTGATGTCGCTTCCGCCCTGCAATGTTATGGAGACGGGTGTGGGGCCATCTTCCCCTCACTCGTCTCCAATACCCAGCAAGGGTGAAGATCCGATCGCCTCCGCCACTACCGATGGCTTCGGTAAGCAGCGGAGGGCACCGGACCGTGGCGCAAGGCCTTCGCCCGCCGCTGATAAAACTGATCTTGCAGCATATCTGCCGCACAGACCACTCTTATCGGAAAACGGACCACTGGCTGAACAAGAGGATACCGGGGTTATGGCAGCTAGCTGCTGCCATAACAACGATATTCCTCTTCAAACTTAGGACGTATATCGGCGTGCGGTGGTACGAAAGTGGTTAATGCATAGGATGCATTAAGGTGGTTAATGCATAGGATGCATTACAACCCCTTTTAAATCAAGTTTTTTTTTTTTCTTACTGGTGATTTAAATTGTGATTTAAATCGACTTGAATCATATCTACCCTGCTCAGAACCCCCAAACATATATACATTATCTCACAAAAGTGAGTATACCCCTCACATTTTTGTAAATATTTTATTATATCTTTTCATGTGACAACACTGAAGAAATGACACTTTGCTACAATGTAAAGTAGTGAGTGTACAGCTTGTATAACAGTGTAAATTTGTTGTCCCGTCAAAGTAACTCAACACACAGCCATTAATGTCTAAACCGCTGGCAACAAAAGTGAGTACACCCCTAAGTGAAAATGTCCAAATTGGGCCCAAAGTGTCAATATTGTGTGGCCACCATTATTTTCCAGCACTGCCTTAACCCTCTTGGGCATGGAGTTCACCAGAGCTTCACAGGTTGCCACTGGAGTCCTCTTCCACTCCTCAATGATGACATCACGGAGCTGGTAGATGTTAGAGACCTTGCGCTCCTCCACATTCTGTTTGAGGATGCCCCACAGATGCTCAATATGGTTTAGGTCTGGAGACATACTTGGCCAGTCCATCACCTTTACCCTCAGCTTCTTTAGCAAGGCAGTGGTCGTCTTGGAGGTGTGTTTGGGGTCATTATGTTGGAATACTGCCCTGCAGCCCAGTCTCTGAAGGGAGGGGTTCATGCTCTGCTTCAGTATGTCACAGTACATGTTGGCATTCATGGTACCCTCAATTAACTGTAGCTCCCCAGTGCTGGCAGCACTCGTGCAGCCCCAGACCATGACACTCCCACCGCCATGCTTGACTGTAGGCAAGACACACTTGTCTTTGTACTCCTCACGTGGTTGCCGCCACACACTCTTGACACCATCTGAACCAAATACGTTTATCTTGGTCTCATTAGACCACAGCACATGGTTCCAGTAATCCATGTCCTTAGTCTGTTTGTCTTCAGCAAACTGTTTGCGGGCTTTCTTGTGCATCAACTTTAGAAAAGGCTTCCTTCTGGGACAACAGCCATGCAGACCAATTTGATGCAGTGTGCGGCGTATGGTCCGCACACTGACAGGCTGACCCCCTCACCCCTTCAATATATGCAGCAATGCTGGCAGCACTCATACATCTATTTCCCAAAGACAAGCTCTGGATATGACGCTGAGTATGTGCACTCAACTTGTTTGGTCAACCACGGCGAAGCCTGTTCTGAGTGGAACCTGTCCTGTTAAACCGCTGTATGATCTGGCCACCAAAACCCAAATAGGGTTTCCATCCATCTGGATTTTGCGGGGCGGATCGGATGTCAGCGGACATGTCACCGCTGACATCCGTCGCTCCATAGAGATGTATGGAGTGATCGTTCAGATCCGCTGAAAAAACTGACAAGCGGATCTGAACGGTCTGCATGTGTGAAAGAGCCCTTATACAAGCTGTACGCTCACTACTTTACATTGTAGCAAATTGTAATTTCTTCACTTTTGTCACATGAAAAGATAAAATATTTGCAAAAATGTGAGGGGTGTACTCACTTTTGTGAGATACTGTATGCATTTTTTTTTAGCAGAAACCCTAGAGAATAAAATGGTGGTTGTTGTTTTTTTTTGTTTTTTTTATGTCACACAGTATTTTCCTGGTGATATTATTTTTTTTTTGGGGGGGGGGGGGGGAATATACACTTTAACCACTTGCTGACCACGCTATAGCCAAATGATGGCTACAGCACAGTCGTCCAGTTCTGGGAGAGCATCTAGTGACATCCTCCCAGAACCGTGGCCCGCACCCAGCACGCCCTGCAATCGCTGTGTCACTGATCACAGATCGAGGTAAAGGGCCAATCGCAGTAGCCCTTTACCATATGATTAGCTGTGTCCAATCGCAGCTGATTACGATGTAAACACACTTGCCGGTTATCAGCATTCCTTTCCTCATGCTGTCACAGTGTGAGAGGAGAGCCGGTAATCGGCAAGTGTGAATGGAGACATCTACACTGATAAACAGTGCAGCCCCAACAGTGCCTATGAGTGCCCTTAAGTGCTGCCTCATCAGTGCTGCTTATCAGTGCCCATCAGTGCAGCCTCATCAACGCACATCAGTGAAGGAGGAAAAATTACCTGTTTGCAAAATTTTATAACAGAAACTAAAAAAAAAATTCATTTTTTTCCCATAAAAAACCTACTGGTGATTACCACCAAAAGAAAGCTCTGTGAGTGAAAAAAAAATGATAAAAATTTCCGTTGAGTACAGTGCTGCATGACCATGCAATTATCATTCAAAATGCGACAGCGCCGAAAATTGGCCTGGGCAGGAAGGGGTGAAAGTGCCCAGTAGGCAAGTGGTTAAAGCGGACTTCCACCCAAAAATGGAACTTCCGCTTTTCCGGTTCATCACACCCCCCCCCCCGTCCGGTGTCACATTTGGCACCTTTCAGGGGGGAGCAGATACCTGTCTAATACAGGTATTTTGCTTCCACTTCCGAGCATAGATACCTGAGCCACCCTACGCCACTTTCGGCGCCTTCTCCGTCCACCCCCCCCCCCCCGCTGTCTTCTGGGAGACACACAAATTAGGGCATCTGGATGGGATGCAATGTGCAGGGATGGGGACAATTGTGGGTGCTCACTCAGGTTGAACTGGATGGACTGGTGTCTTTATTCAATCTTACTATGACTATAACACACTGGTCCCAGAAGACAGCAGGGACCAGTGGGATAGCTCAGCGCGGGTCGCTCATGCGCAGTAGGGAACCAGGAAGTGAAGCCGCAAGACTTCACTTCCTGATTCCCTTACCGAGGATGGCGGCGGCAGCACCCGACAGCCGATGGATAGATCCGCTTCGGGTGCCGACATCGCGGGTGCCCTGGACAGGTAAGTGTCCTTATTTTAAGAGTCAGCAGCTGCAGTATTTGTAGCTGCTGACCTTAAAAAAAAAGAATCGGCGGACCTCTGCTTTAATGAATTTCAATGCAAAAAAACCACATAATATAACCCAGTTTTTTTTTTTGTAAAAGATGATGTTGCGCTAAGTAAACAGATACCTAACATGTCACACTTTAAAATTGCACACGCTATGGAATGGCGTCAAACTACCATACTTAAAAATCTCCATTGGCGTTGCTTTACAAAATGCAAAAAAAAAGCCAAAACGTTACCAGTTTAGAGTTACAAAGGAGGTCTAGGGCTAGAAGTATTGATTTAACATTTGTGATTTAATATTCATGGCAATACCCCACATGTGTGGTGCGAACACCGTTTACTTATGCGGGCACAACTTATGTATGTGTTCACTTCTGCACACAAGCACGAGGGACGGGGGGGCGCTTTAACATTTTTTTAATAATTGTTTAAGTTTTATTTTTACACTGTCCCTTTTAATTTATTTTTTATTATTTATTTTGTATCACTTTTATTCCTATCACAAGAAATGTAAACATCCCTTGTGATAGAAATAAGGCGTGACAGGTCCTCTTTATGGAGACATCTGAGGTCTAGAAGACCCCAAAACTCTCCTCTACCCCGGAAAGCATGAGCGGAAAAAAAAAAACATTGATCTCTGCTTTCCAGGGGAAAAAAATGGCATCTACATCTGCTAGAGCCAGAAGTGAAGTCATTGGGGGTTATTTACGAAAGGCAAATCCACTTTGCACTACAAGTGTAAAGTGCACTTGAAATTACACTGAAAGTGCACTTGGAAGTGCAGTCACTGTAAATCTGAGGGGTAGATCTGAAATGAAGGGAAGCTCTGCTGATTTTATTATCCAATGATGTGCAAGCTAAAATGCTGTTTTTTATTTTCCACGTCCGCCTCGGATCTACAGCATCTTTACTTCCAAGTGCAATTTCAAGTGCGCTTTGCACTTGTAGTGCAAAGTGGATTTGCCTTAAAAAGTAAATAACCAACATTATGTCGCTTCCTGCCTCCCAGGATCATAGAGATGGCCGGAGACCATCTGGTCCATGACCAGCTCTGTGTTAACCGTCAGATTGGATCCCGGGCTATAATCACTTCAAGTCCAGGACGTCATTTGACCTCCTAGTAAACTCTTAGTATAAACTTGTACCTTGAGATAAGCTTATAATAAGTCTTATCTTAGGCATTGTAAATATTTTTTTGAATTTGTGCGTTTAAAAGATAATCACATCGGCTGCAGCCAATGACAGCACCAGTGCATGTGCAGTAGCTCTGCATTCACAGGACACTGAGTGTGCCCTGATTGCAGAGTGTGTTGTGCTGCAATGGTGACTTCCGTACGCATGCGCAGGAATGAGGTCATCACAGCCCAGCCATTCAAACAGCTGGAGAGCATGAACCCAGAAAGAAGATCAGAACAGTGTTAATTTTAGTCTTAGGACTAAAATGGCATTTTAGTTTTAGTCCCATTTTCGTCTTCTGCAATTGTTTTAGTCGTATTTAGTCGACTCAATCTCCAGTACATTTTAGTTGACTAAAATGTCCAGTACATTTCAGTAATTGCAATTTAGTTTTAGTCATAGTCTTTTGACTAAAATGGCATTTTAGTTTTAGTCTCATTTTAGTCTTTTGACTAAAATGGCTTTTAGTTTTAGTCATATTTTAGTCATCTCAATTGTTCTATGGCCCGTACACACGGTCGGATTGTCCGATGGAAAATGTCCGATCGGAGCGTGTTGTCGGAAATTCCGACCGTGTGTGGGCTCCATCGGACATTTTCCATCGGATTTTCCGACACACAAAGTTGGAGAGCAGGAGATAAAATTTTCCGACAACAAAATCCGTTGTCGGAAATTCCGATCGTGTGTACACAAATCCAACGGACAAAGTGCCACGCATGCTCAGAATAAATAAAGAGATGAAAGCTATTGGCCACTGCCCCGTTTATAGTCCCGACGAACGTGTTTTACGTCACCGCGTTCAGAACGATCGGATTTTCCAACAACTTTGTGTGACCGTGTGTATGCAAGACAAGTTTGAGCCAACATCCGTCGGAAAAAATCCTAGGATTTTGTTGTCGGAATGTCGGATCAATGTCCGACCGTGTGTACGGGGCATTAGTCGTATTTTAGTCGACTAAAATATTATTCATTTAGTCGACTAAAATGTTTTAGTCATTTTAGTTGACTAAATTAACACTGGATCAGAAGAAGATCAGGCGAAGATGGTAAGCCTATAATAAACCTTACCTATAGGTACTGTAAATATCTCCTAATTGTGCGCCGTTTAGGAGATATATACTGTATATGCAGCCGATGACATCATCAGCGCATACACTCTGAAGGAATGGCCACCTGTGCCACGACCGGTGGCTCCCGTGCATAAGTGATGTCACACAGCCGGAGTCCACGGACCCAAAAGGAAGACGGCGAAGATTGATGCGGCCTCCAGCAGTGATGCAGAGGGCTTCGTTTGCAGGTAAGTGCCACATAATGTGCTAGTATGCAATGTATACTAGCAAATTATGCCTTTTACTTTTGCAGGTCAGGGAAAAAAAATATTTTTTCTGTAATGTTTGCCTGTTCAAGTAAGTTCAACATGTCAACAGTTTCCATGGGGTGTACATTTTTACGTGATGGATAATGTAGATTACCTGGTAAATCCTTGTTGTAGGTATCCATCTGAACTCCTAGAACGTACCATTGCTTTTTGCAAATGTATAAAGTATATATGTAGGTAAGTCTTGTGCGCACACACATTTAAAAACCTGACATTTCTATTAGATTGTAAGCTCCAACGAGCAGGGCCCTCTGATTCCTTCCATATTAAATTGTATTGTAATTGTACTGTCTGTCCTCATGTTGTAAAGTACTGCACAAACTGTTGGCTCTATATAAATCCTGTATAATAACAATAATAATAATGTGTTGCTTTATTTGTTACTGAAGTTCTGACATGGTGTAAACTTTATTGCGCTTCTGTAAATATAGTGCTCACCCTTTTCTAGTTTTGCAATTATCTTTATATCCGGATAGTTGTAAGCCAGGACACAGTTGTTTGAACAGTGGGGTGGATTTATTTACCTGTTTTATATTGTTCCTATTTGGATTGGCTCACGGGCATTTAAAGCAGTTATATTTAAAGTGGAACAGCAGCTAAGCAAGTTAAACATACAGTGGAAATGTACCGTAAGTGACTTTGTGCCCTCTACTATTGTTTATGAGTTTAAGAGAGCAGCATTTATTTTGATGATAGATTTTCCTTAAAGCAGGTTTTTGGACAAACCGTTACAGTGTCTCTCCAGGCATATATCAAAATATACATTTCCAGGGTATCCTAAATACAATGTCCAAGCTGTACCTAAACTTCAGCTTCAAAAACACTTTTGAAATTTACGTTAACATATTAAAGCCTATAAATCATCTTAATCTTTTACTACTGCTGCCATAAGTACTGCAGCAGGCAGTAATAGGATATAAACAATCTCATGGCCTCAATAGCTCTTCTAACTTTTTTCAACAGACTGGTATTTTATGTACCAAAATCTAGGTGGCTGTAATGGTGGTGAGGTGTGCCACTTAAGGTCTCTTCTTTTATATCGAAACGGAAAATGATAGATTTTGTTTATAGTGTGTGTTTGTGTACAAACATATTTCTTTTTTTTTAAGTTGTAAACTTTAAGGGTTTTTACCTTAATGTATTCTCTGCATTACAACGGTAGTAAAGCCCGCTTGGTGATTTTTACCTACAGGTGAGCCTATAATAGGGCTTACCTGTAGGTAAATTGAATATCTCCTAAACGTGCAGTCACATCACCGGCTAGGGTTGCCACCTCACCCCTTTAAAATCGAACACATGTTAATTACACAGGTTCTGTGGCTAATTAAAGTGGTTGTAAACCCTTACAGACCACTTTCACCTACAGGTAAGCCTAGATTAAGGCTTACCTGTAGGTGCTTGAAATATCTCCTAAACCTACACAGTTTAGGAGATATTTACTATGAGTTCTTCTGCACATTCACCGATATATTCGGCGCATGCACACTCTTGAAAGGGCACACTGTGCCGTTTCAAGCTGGGGTCATGCCGTGACTGGCGGCTCTTGCCCCCATGCACGGGAGGGACGTCACACAACTCCGGCTAGTAACAGAGCAAGAGTTCGCGGCCCTAGAAGGAAGAGGGGTGAAGAATGGGGGCTCGCTGCCAGTGAGGAAATCGGGGACATCGCAGGCTCCTGTGTCAGGTAAGTGACACGTAATGGGCTACTATGCGATGAATAGTAGCCCATTATGCTTTACCTTTGCAGGGAAACAAAGAGGAAGTGAATGAATTAATGATTTGTAAAGCGCTGCAAATGCGAACTGAATCGCCTCAAGGCGCTAGATGCGTTCTGTGTTGTCAGCTTCTTAGAAGAGGTAGGTCTTGAGTTTTTTCCTGAAGGCCTGATGGTTTTCTTCCATGCAGAGTAAGTCGGAAGAGCGTTCCATAGCCGAGGTGCTTGGACTGCGAATCTTCGCACTGCCTTTGCTTTGTAGCGGTATTTGGGGATGAGGAGGAAGTTTTGGTTAGTTGATCGAAGACTGTGATTGGATGTGTAGTGTTTTATTTTCTCTTGAAGGTATTGAGGAACGTTTCCTTGTATGCATTTGTGGGTCAGGCAGAGGGTCTTGAATGTGATCTGATTCTTTACGTTTAGCCAATGTAGGCTCCTCAGGGATGGGGAAATAGATTCCCAGGGTTTTTTCCTGTTAGCAGTCTTGCTGCCGTGTTTTGGATGAGTTGTAAGCCCCATCAGGGTTTACTTCCTCTTTAACCACTTGCTTACAGGGCACTTAAACCACCCTCCTATCCAGACCAATTTTCAGCTTTCAGCGCTGACGCACTTTGAATGACAATTGCGCGATCATACAACACTGTACCCAAATGAAATTTTTATCATTTTTTCCCCACAAATAGAGCTTTCTTTGGTGGTATTTGATCACCTCTTTATTGTTGGTTAAAAAAATTTAAAAAGACCGAATTTAAAATTTTTTTTTTTTTTTTTTATATTTTGTTATACAATTTTAAAAAGGGTAATTTTTCTCCTTCATTGATGTACGCTGATGAGGCAGGAGTGATGGGCACTGATGGGTGGCATTGATGGGCACTGATGGGTGGCAGTGATGGGCACTGATGGGTGGCAGTGATGGGCACTGATTGGTGGCAATATTGGGCACTGATCTGTTACACTGATAGGCAACACTGCTAGGTGGCACTGATTGGCACCACTGGTGGGCATTGATAGGTGGCACTTGTGGGCATTGATAGGTGGCACTTGTAGGCATTGATAGGTGGCACTCATGGGCATTGATACGTGGCACTGGTGGGCACTGTGGGCACTGGCAGGTGGCAATGTCAGATGGCACTGGCAGGGGGTACTGGTGGCACAATTGAGGCATTATTGCCTCCTTCTCTTCGGGACCGATGTCCCTTGCTGATGAGCCGGTGATTTTTTTTCTCCTCGAACTGTCAGCGCGAGGAGAAGAAAAAAACGATCACGGAGCTTTTGTTTTGATCATGTGATCAGCTGTCATTGGCTGACAGCTGATCACATGGTAAGGGGCCAGCACCGGCCCCTTACTTGGATCGGTGATCACCCGAGTCTCAGTGACTCGGTGATCACAGCGCACTTCACGCGCACCCTGTAGGGCGCGCGCAGGGCGCATGCACAGGGGAGGCCGTCATATGACGGCCTTCCGGGAATTCAGGTCCGCGATGTAGCCATCATTCGGCTATAGCGCGGATATCAAGTGGTTAAGGTGTTAATTGAACTCGCTTGTTGCCTTATCTGCATTAAATTAGCCTCAGAACCTGTGTAATTCATATGTCTTCATGTTTAAAGGGATGAGGTGGCAACCCTATCACTGGAGCATGCGCTCTGAAGGTCCGGCATACCTTTGCCAGAGCTTCGTGCCGGAACCAAGGGCTCTCACGCGCATGCGTGGGAGTTATGTCATTGCAGCTCCAGCCGTTCACATATAAGGAGCGGGCGAACCCGGAAGAAAAGCCGGAGCAAGATGTCAGCCCTCTCAGTGGTGACAGCGTGCCGCTGGAAGCCTTTGTTCCAAGGTAAGTATTCAATAATGTGCTAGTATGCGATGCATACTAGCACATTATGCAATTGCCTTACAGGTTTTTTTTTTTTTTTAACCAGCTGCAGTTTACAACTGCTTTAAAGTAAAAAAATTCCACTGCCTGTTACCACCCCCCTCCCTAAACAGTCCTGTATCAATCCGGTACCTTGCCCGGCTGCAGTTCTTCTTTGCCCTCTTCCTACTCTCACAGGCTGCACTAATAGTAGCCATTGGCCAAAACGCGATGGTGAGGTACAGCGTCGCATGACCTTGCAATTGTCAGTTAAAGTAAAGCAGTGCCGTATAGCCAAAAATTGCCTGTTCATGAAGGGATATAAATCTTCCGGAGATCAGGTGGTTAATCAGGAGTAGTAGTAGTAACTAGTGTATGCCTAACTTGTTTTTACTATGGGGATAAGGAAAGTGATGCGGGTGGTTTAGGTGCACACTGTTCTTGCGATTTTTCTGTTAAACAATGCAGCAGCTTGCTGCAAAAAAAACACAGTTCCAAGAATAGATGGTGACAAGAGAATGCTGTGTGATCATCCCACGAGGTATCGTCGTAAACATCAGATCATAGGCAGTAGCTCTAGCACTATACTCCCTCTGTAACTCTAAAGCGTCGCCTATAGCTAGTAAAATATATGTAGTTTGTCGCCATTGCACGGATGTATCTATTTACTCGGCGTAACTTTATCTTTTATATCATACATAAAATTGGACTATATACTGTGGGTGCGTTTCAATTAAAATGCAAAAAAGTATATTTTTTCCAGAAAAATTCAGTTTGAAAAAACACTGTGCAAATACCGTGTGACATACAAAATTGCAACACCCACCAATTTGTTCTCTAGGGCCTCTGCTTTAAACAAAATATTTCTGGTTTGGGTTTCTAAAAAAAATTTCTGGCTAAAAATACAGATTTTTTCATGTAAACAAGTATCAAAAAAAAGGCCCGGAGCTGAAGTGGTTAAATTGCTCATTCAGGACTAAATAACAGATTCTATTGATAGCCCAACTTTTCTGCTACTGATACATTTCCAGCGCTCTCCTGACAATTGTCCGCTAATTGGTAGGAAATCTGATATAAAGAGGCACAGAAAAAAATCTAGAGTACCTTAAGTGTGTCTGGGAAACACTTTCATTACTTATCATTTTTCATTAATAGTGGTTTAAATGTTTTGAAAAATATTTCCTGAAGCATGCTGTATTTTAACAAGCTTGTCACAAAATATATAAAAATTTGGTGAAAAGTACTAACTGCAATAAAGGACTGGTACTGTCTTTTAAGCTGGGTTCACACTGTGCGGATGCAGCTCACAGCATGGGAATGAATCGGGCACAATTTCTTTTTTTGCCTGAATTCGGACCTCAAACGGAGCCAAAGACGCCCAGGACCCTTGTGCAGTCTGCACCACGGCCACACGGAGATGTGTGAACCGGCTCCATAGAGAGTCAGTCACACGCTCCTGTCATGTGAATTGGATGCGCTGAAACCCACATCCAATTTACTTCAGTGTGAACCCAGACTAAATGTTTTCACACAACTTCAACTCAGCATTCACACATTATTTATTTTTTAATTGAATGCATTTATAAAAACGATTCTTGGGTTACAGTGGTATGAAAACATTTATGAATAAACCCCTAATGTCTTGTTTTACCTGTGTTCTCTTAAATAGCATGATAGCCATTGTTGAATATCATGCTGTTTATAGAGTCCTAAAAGTGTGTGTGTGTGTGTATATGTGTATATATATATATGTGTATATATATATATATATATATATATATATATATATATATATATATATATATATATATATAAATATTCTTTCTTTACATTGGTCCTTTGGAATCACATACATTATGGTTTTAAATACTTCAATCCGAGAGCCATTTTTGCGCACATGTTAATATGCACATTTTAGGTACATTATTTTCTGAAAGCAAAGACCTTTTAGAACAAAATGGTGGTAGTTGCAATTTTTTAGGTCACATGAGTGCACTTGTTTATCAAACCAATTTTATATAAAATATGAGGTTGCATTCAGTTAATAGATATCAGATATGTCGGGCCTTAAAAATTGCATGTTCCTGTGAAACTGTGACCAAATATGTCCATAGGCAATTCTTTAAAAGCCTTTACAGGTTAGTTTAGAGTTAACAGTGTATGAGGGCCCTAGAATTAGGCTCTATTCACACCTAGGCGATCACGGGTGGAATCAGCGCAATGCCAGAATCGCAGCAAAATGTGGGACGCGTTTGCGATGCCATTATTTCTTAATGGCACCCCAAAAGCAGTGCGATTTTTGCCATGATTGTCGAGTGACAAAACGCGCTACAATCGCCGCAAAAATCGCACCGCCACATGCTCCTGGCTCTGCGCCAAGATTTGATACATGAACTTCGTTTGGAGCGGAGGGAGGCCCATTCAAATGAATGGTGCCGCTCCAAAAACGCTGCACTAAAAAATTTTTTAAAAAGCTACTCTCAGGTGTGAATTAAGCCCAACTGCTCTCGCTACAGTGTGTATGGTGATACCTAAAATGTTTAACACAATTGCTGTTTTTGTACATAGGCACACCCGATGTGTGTTTACACCTTTTGTTCACCTTTACAAAAAGGTGAAGCTTTATATATTTTTTTTTTTTTTTACACTTTATTGCTTTCACATAGAGGACAAATAGTCCCCCCTATCTGATAGCATTTTATGAAGTGAAAGGTTCTCTTTAAAGCGAAGGTCCACCCTGGAAAACATTTATACATTAAAATTTTCTTTGAAATAAATTAAACATAGAAACAAACATTTTTTTTTACTTAGCAGAAATCTGCCTCTTCCTAGTCAGCGGAGCTGTTCCGTCACTTCCTCCTCTTTGGCGACCTGTGTGTGTGTGTCCCAGAAGACGACGGGTCATTCACAAAGCGCTGCACAACAGGAAACAGGCAATGAAGCCGCAAGGCTCGACTGCCAGTTTCCCTTAGTTGCAGTGGTGGCGTCGGTACCCGATCCGATGGCCGGATCGGCCTCGGGGGGCCGACATCGCGGGCTCGCTGGACAGGTAAGTGCCCTTATTAAAAGTCAGCAGCTACAGTGTTTGTAGTTGCTGACTGTAAAAAAAAAAAAAAAAAAAAAAATGACTGGAACGCCGCTTTAATGAGACCTCAGGGGTCTATTAGACCAGATCATGCTTGATAAGCTGCTTCCCTTCCCTCCTGGTGCTGCTGGGAAATTACAACACTGAATCTGGAAGTGATGTAATACATGATGCTTCCAGAATTATTTACTGAAGGGGAGGGTCAATAAATGGATGATCCCTGATCTCCCTTTGCTGTACACGGCAACACCCACCATAGCTGTCCCGGGCCAGGTGGTGGGACAGTCGAGCTGGAGAACCATGGCAAGATGGGCGAAAGCCGGCTTAATAACCACTCTCAGCTGCTATGTTTTAAAAGTCTACCATCAGCCGCCATTTAAAAACAGTCCTGGGACTCAAGAGGTTAAGTAGTGTTATATGCACAAGCACTAATTTAAAAAGATTTCACTATAAATGTGTCTGTTACGCTAGTTTTAGTGGCGCTTTACTGTCATTTTTGTGGCACTTTTCGGCCGCAAGCGGGGGTGCTTTTAACCCTCGCTAGCAGCCCAATAAAGAGTTAAAAGCGCCCGCAAAGTGCTGCTGCTTCAGCGGCGCTGCCCATTGATTTCAATTGGCAGGGATGCTTTAGGAGGACCTAATGTCCTGCCAGAGCAGCTCCCCATTCTGAAAGCACTCGGGCTTTCACACTGGGATTGCAGATGAGGCTTTTTTCAGGTGCTTTACAGGTCTTATTTTTAGCGCTAAAACGCCTCCAGTGTGAAAGGGGTCAAAAGCTATCAGAGCGGATTACATCACTACAGTGAGCATCAGTTCTGACCAATTCCTAAAGGTGCATGTGGGTGGTAGACATTTCTATCTGTGCTGAAAAATTAGACTGTATCTTCTGCTGTGACTGCTGGAAGATTCTACTACCAGGAATTAACGTAGTAGGAAAACACACCTTACATCTCATATCTGACCCCCTGGATTTTTGCACTGAAACTCTGATGATCCTCAACACAAAAAAATTGTCCCGTAGTATGGTCCACATTACATGGTCCACATACTCTCTACATTCTATTGTTCACATCTCTACTACACATTTTTTCCTTTCCAGTGTTCACTTCATTTTACACTGCCCCCTTCCCTTTCCACCATCCAAGTCCACAATTAATTTCAGTTTAGCCTTCATCTTCTTCTCCCTGCTGTCCACAGTTGGCTGCCTCTTTTCTTCAGTCAGCATCACTCTTATCTTCTCCCAGAGCCAGTTCAAGTAAGATAGCACACCTGAACAAAGATATTTTGCCAGCTAAATGTAGTGTAATTGAGCAGTAATGCATGCCGCTATCCGTCCCACATAAAGCCCAAGTCGCACTAGCGATCTTGTCATTGATGAGTTCAGTGTCAAGATTGCTAAAAACTGCTGAGAAAATACCTCTTTCTATGTGTTGCTCCCTCACTGGCTGGGTGAGTAAGACGCTGGTCTCTCTGTGATAAAAACACAGAATTGTGAGAATGTAAGTCGCCAGTGAGGCAACTTACATTAACATGAAAATAGGTATCACTCATATCCTTTTTACTCCTGTATTGTGATTTGGTCGCTGGCAAGTTCTTGTCATGATTCTTAAAGGAGACGTCCAGCCTGAGCTTTTTAGGCTGGGCTTCTCCTGAGGGTCACAGGAGTGCAAACCATTTTGCACTCCTGTGACCTGTTTTCAGGGGAGAGCGGTCTGAAGTCCGCTCTCTGCTGACGTCACTGGAATCAGTCCAGGCACCGCGTCATCTCGACTTAGGAAGCCTGGGTTCACCAGCTGCCTGGACTGATGGCAGTCTCAGCCTCTCAGCGAGAGGCTGAGACGGCCACTGCCCACCCCTCCACAGCTCAGGGCTCCAATGAGTGTGGAGGAGCAGATCAGGAGAGATGCTGACTGACAGTCAGCACCTCCCTGCTCGGGTGTTTGGTGGCTCGGTTCGCAGTGAAGAGGCGGCGGGGGACAGATCCAGCATCGATTCGATGCTGCATTCACCTAAGTAAGTATGAATACCCCATAAAAAAAATACTTATTTTTTTGAGCTGCATTTAACATTCATTGACCGTCTTTAACCATCTGAATGCAGGGGTACCCACCGACTCCTTTTGACTACACACAGGATGGTTATAAAGTGATCATATAAGACTCCTTTATTTGCTGCTTGGCATCTCATTATGCTGGCCTGCTTTCGCTGTCACTCTTCATGCAAACTCCATCTCGTGCTCCCTTCCAGAACGTCAGCGTCAGCCTTTCTTTTGCCTGTCCGGAGCCCTAGCGTCGGGTTTTGTCCGTCGGACTAGCATACAGACGAGCGGATTTTTGGGTCCGGCGGAGTTACGACGTAAAGATTTGAAGCATGTTCCAAATCTAAAGTCCATCAGATTTGCGACTGGAAAAGTCCTTTGAAGGTCCGGTGAAGCCCACACAGCGTGGTCCGTCAGACCAGTCCATTCGAAAAGTCCGACCGTGTGTACGCGGCATAAGACCCTTTTCACATAATCTGCCTGCAAAGATCCGCCTGTACGTTTTTCAGGCGGATCTGAGTGGGCCACCCATTGACTTGAATGGGCAGGCAGATGTCAGCGCAGATGTGTCCGCTGACACCCGCCTGTCATCCGATCCGACAAGATCCGCTGAAAACAGACAGATGGCGATACGTTCGCCATCTTTCCAGCGGATCGGATCAGATGAAAATAGATATGCTGTCCGTTTTCATCCGATCTTCCCATAGAGAACAGCAGAGCTCTGACAGGTCCGTCCCTGCGCAGTGAGCAGAGACAGACCTGTCATCCACCTGCTCAGCGGGGATCAAGGGAGCGATCCCCTGCTAAGCTAGTGGAGTCCGCTAAGCAGATCCCCCCCCCCCCGTGTGATCTATAATGTTCTATCATTAGTCAAGCAAAAGAACACCAGGAAGGTAACTATTCTGGCATGTAGGAGAGCCAGAAAAGGAAACTTTGAATATAAGTAACTAGTTTTCCATATTTCTGGTTTAAATCATGTCAGCATACCATAGGGATATATCTAGCCACAACTGTAAGGAAACACAAGAAAAGTACACTAGAGATACTGCACGTATAAAAAGGTTTATTTAAACATTTGTACGTATATATGCCAATAAAAATATTGAAATGGAAAAAAAAGGTTTATTTCTTAGGCCAAGCGGCTGCAGTAGTGGGGAAGCCAAAGGATCTTGAAAGGTGTGCGCTACATCAACCTTTTATTATGATAAATAAAGATATTGAGGGAGCTCCAGCTGAATGCTTTACATACAACTTACATTGGAACCTTCACATAGACCATCCAAGATGAAGATACCCCAAGGGTAGAGTAAGCTCTGACTTCCTCTGGGGGGGAAAGCCTGCAGATATGTAGGCAAACTGAATAGCCCTTACCAGCCACAATAAAATTCTCCTAGAAGAAAGCCGCCGCTTTTTTCTTGGGACCTCTTGGAGGTATAAAAGAATTTCTCCAATAAGCAAAACTAAGTATTTGGTAATACTGGTAGCTGTGTCACAAAGTCTGGTCGAATGGATTCCCATGCAAGTCTGCTGGAACAGATGTTTGGAGAATTTGTTTATTACAGATATTTTTATAACGCTGATAATATAAACATATTGTACATCACATTATGCTATTCGTCTCCTAATCTTACTAGCTGCAGCTTGGCATTGTATGCTATTGCTGAGCCTGTGATCCATTAGGACCCTCAGATCTTTTTCCATCCTTTTGATTTCTCCCCCTAGCAAGTAATTTGCATTCGTATTTTTAGCCCCCAAGTGCATTGCTTTACATTTTTCAATATTAAACCTCATTTGCCATGAAGTTGCTCACCCACCTTTTATTTTATAGTTTTTTTTTTTTTGTTTTTTATGTAATGTTGCCGTTTGCAGTTGTGAAGTCATCACCCTGCTTAGCTTCGTATCATCGGCCAATACTGAGATTAAACTATTCCAACTTAAATATCATTTATGAACCAGTAAAACCAAATTGGTTCCAGGACAGAACCTTGGAGTGCCCCACTTACAACTCCAGACCATTCTGAAGATATGCTATTTATCACAACCCTCTGGATGTGCTTCTGTAACCAGTTTTCTATCCAGGTGCATACACTATTGTCAATGCCAACAGGTGTTTATGGGGAACTGTGTTGAATGCTTTGGAGAAATCAAGATATACCACGTCCACAGGCCTTCCTTTATCCAGATTACAGCTCACTTCCTCATAGAACCTTAAAAGGTTGGTCTGTCAAGAACAATCTTTCATAAAACCATTTTGGTTACTACTAATAATACTCTTCATCAGTAAATGTTTGCATATGGTTCCTTATCACCCCCTCCAATAGTTTACATACTATTGATGTTAGGCTATAGTTTTCAGGTATATAGCTTGGCCCTTTTTGAATATTGGCACCACTTACATTTTTGCCAATTAGCTGGTACCATTCCAGTCAATAAGCTGTCCCTAAAGATTAGGAATAAAGCTTTGGCTATAACATAGCTAAGTGCTTTAAAGACTCTTGGGTGTAATCCATCTCGTCATGGTGATGTATACAAGTTTTTCAAGTATTTTTTGAACACTGGCTTCTTTTAGCCACAAGGGTACATTCTGTGTTGTTTTACTAACAATCTTGTTTAATATACACCTCCTTTTCCTTTGTATAGTTTGAGGTGAAGGATATACAGTTAAGTTGGTAAAGAACTTAAAATTTTAATAATAAGGGATAAGATTAACTTATTTATTTATTGCGGTATTCTAGGGTTTAGTGTTACAATGTCAGTAAAGGTGGTGTCCCACATTAGGTTTTAGCGAACTATAGCCCAGAAGCCTACTTGCAGTATTGATGTTATATGCTGTTGGCAAGGCAAGCCATCATGGTCTATGTAATCCAGTTCTGTAGTGGACACACACACATATTCATCATTTACAAATAGGTACAGTTAATTGGAGCTGAATTTCAACATTGAGTATAGGTATCTGTAAAACTTGTTCTTGAGACTGACAAAGGAAATTGAAGGACAATATGCACATTTGCCAGAACATCTATTCTGGAGTGAAGTTCACCTTTTAGTGATCAGTGGAAGCTTAATGTTTTGCCAAGTCTTATACATTTTTCCTCATGCAGGCTTTACTTTATTTGTTATTAGTGTATCTTTAGATTTCTTGCAAGAACTGTAATTAACTTGTTGTGACTTTCTTGATGTTTTAGGATGATTGACAGTGGCATGAAATGCACTTTTTCTGCTCCTGGTCATAGCACAGCTCTCCTTCAGGGACTAAGTGCACTGCGTGATCAAGGTCAGCTACTTGATGTCATTCTTACTATAAACAATGATGTTTTCCAAGTCCACAAAGTGGTCTTAGCTGCTTGCAGCGACTATTTTAGGTAGGTGTGCTTTCCATTCCCTGTTTTATCCCTATATGTCAGTGTTGACAGTTTTACCATATAAAAGACACATAGTATATGTGGCGCTGGATAATTATTGCGCATATTCTGACATTGTGTAAAACATTTTCCCATTAATACAATATAAACGGTGTCCTTAAAGTCCTATTAAAGTCAATTTTAATCAGCACTAATGATGTAACTTACACGCAATTGCTCCTCTGAGCTTTCTTTTGAAATAGTTCCTTGGCCAAGCTGCCACATTTCTCACTATATTTGTGCCATCAGCATCTATGTTGGAACTATATTAGTATGTGCAATCATTCAGAGTGCCACATACACAAGAGGGACATGACCACAAAAGCCACACTTCTCCGCCTCTACAGAGGTGATTAACAGCAGCTCTGTGTCCCTCTTCTACTGCCTGTGTGTGCAGCACTCTGCATGGCAGCACATACAGTTGTAGTTCCAAGTTTGTACTTCCAAGCATGAGCATGCACATAGAGGAGATTCCTACTGGACTTCATAAGGTGTGCATGACAGCACGGTCAGGGGACAGTTTCAAAAAGAAATTCAGAGGGGGAAATGTTATAAAAAAAAAACGCAAATGCACGGAATGTATGTTATTAGTATCTGATTTATGAAAACATTTTCTTTAATATCACTTTAAAGCCAACCTGAGCTTTGTCCCTATAGGGCAAAAGGTTAGTTTACTATTCAGTGAGGGAAAAAAAGTATTTGAACCCCTGCTGATTTTGTACGTTTGCTCACTGACAAAGAAATAATCAGTCTATAATTTTAATGGTAGGTTTATTTTAACAGTGAGAGGCAGAACAACAACAAAAATATCCAAAAAAACGCATTTCAAAAAAGTTATAAATTGATTTTCATTTTAACCACTTGCCGACCAGCCGCCATCATTATACTGCGGCAGGTCGGCTTGTTCCCACAAATCGGCATAGGTGTACATCGGCTTTAAGAGCTACAGCAGGTGCGCACGCTCGCCCGCTGCACGGCGGGGGAGCCAATGCGCGTGGCCGGCAGCCGCAGTGTCCGCCAGCCACCCTCGGCCGCGCTACAGAAAGCCAGAGCGGGGATCTGTCAATGTAAACAAACAGACCCCCGTTCTGACAGGGAAGTAGAGAGAGAGATCTGCTTTTCCTAGCGATCAGGAACAGCGATCTCTCTCTCTCTCTCCTCCTTCAGTCAGTTCCCTCCCCCCACAGTTAGAAACACCTCCCAGGAAAAACATTTAACCCCTTGATCACCACCAGTGTCAACCCCTTCCCTGCCAGTGTCATTTATACAGTAATCAGTGCATTTTTATAGCACTGATCGCTATATAAATGTCACTGGTCCCAAAAAAGTGTCAAAAGTGTCCAATCTGTCCGCCGCAATGTCGCAGTCCCGCTAAAAATCACTGATCACTGCAATTACTAGTAAAAAAAAAAATAGAAATAATAAAAATGCCATAAATCTATCCCCTATTTTTTTTATGCTATATCTTTTGCGCAAACCAATCAATATATGCTTATTGCGATTTATTTTTATTTTTTTTCTTTTACCAAAAATATGTAGAATACATATTGGCCTAAACTGATGAAGAATTTTTTTTTTTTTTTTTTATAGCGCAAAAAATAAAAACTGCAGAGGTGATCAAATACCACCAAAAGAAAGCTCTATTTGTGGGGGGAAAAGAGGACGTCAATTTTGTTTGGGTACAACGTCGCTCGACCGCGCAATTGTCAGTTAAAGCGACGCAGTGCCGTATCTCCAAAAATGGCCTAGTCATTAAGGGGGAAAATCTTCCAGTCCTTAAGTGATGAGTGAAATAAGTATTTGACCCCTTCGCAAAACAGTACTTGGTGGCAAAACCCTTGTTGGCGATCAGAGGTCAGAAGTTTCTTGTAGTTGGCCATGAGGTTTGCACACATCTAAGGAGGGATTTTGTCCCACTCCTGTTTGCAGATCTTCTCCAAGTCATTAAGGTTTCAAGGCTGACATTTGGTAACTCAAACCTTCAGCTCCCTCCACATATTTTCTATGGGATTAAGGTCTGGGGACTGGCTAAGCCACTCCAGGACTTTAATGTGCTTCTTCTTGAGCCACTCTTTTTATTGCCTTGGCCGTGTGTTTTGGGTCATTGTAATGCTGGAATACCCATCCACGACCCATTTTTAATGCCCTGGCTGAGGGAAGGAGGGTCTCACCCAAGATTTGATGGTACATGGCCCCCTCCATTGTCCCTTCCCTAATGCCGTCACGTTGTCCTGTCCCCTTAGCAGAAAAACCCCCCAAAGCATAATGTTTCCACCTCCATGTTTGACGGTGGGGATGGTGTTCCTGGGGTCATAGGCGGCATTGCTCCTCCTCCAAACACAGAGAGTTAAGTTGATGCCAAAAAGCTCAAATTTGGTCTCATCTGACCACAACACTTTTTCACCCAGTTCTCCTCTGAATTATTCAGATGTTCATTGGCAAACTTCAGACAGGCCTGTACATGTGCTTTCTTGAGCAGGGGGGCCTTGCGGGCGCTGCAGGATTTCAGTCCTTCACGGCGTAGTGTGTTACCAATTGTTTTCTTGGGGACTATGGTCCCAGCTGCCTTGAGATTATTGACAAGATTCTCCCGTGTAGTTCTGGGCTGATTCTCACCATTCTCAAGATCATTGAAACTCCACGAGGTGAGATCTTGCATGGAGCCCCAGACCGAGGGAGGTTGACCGTTATTTTGTGTTTCTTCTATTTGCAAATAATCACACTGAATGTTGTCACCCTCTCACCAAGCTGCTTGGCGATGATCTTTTAGCCCATTCCAACCTCTTGTAAGTCTACAATCTTGTCCCTGATATCCTTGGACAGCTCTTTGGTCTTGGCCATGGTGGGGAGATTGGAATCTGATTGCTTCTGTGGACAGGCGTCTTTTATGCAGGTAACAAGCTGAGATTAGGAGCACTCCCTTTTAGAGAGTGCTCCTAATCTCAGCTCATTACCTGTATAGAAGACACCTGGGAGCCAGAAATCTTGCTGATTGATAGGGGATCAAATACTTATTTCACTCATTAAAATGCAAATCAATTTATAACTTTTTTGAAATGCGTTTTTCTGGATTGTTATATGGACCAGAGATACAGGGATTATTACGGTGCCAAAGGAAAACCAAAGTACATAGAATAAGAATGTATAATATTTTATTAACAAAGTTAAAAAGATTTGTACAATGTTACATATCCAAGGTGTGCATCAAACTACAAAAAATTAAAACCAATTAGTAGCAGTGTTTACAAGACCTAGCCTGGGAGCGTAGTGGCCAATCTTGTAAGCAGGTAATCAGAGGTCCTACATGTTTCGCCTGAAATGGCTTCCTCAGGGACAGTTGGTTGTACCTGTATCGCTACTGTAAATGCTATAATGAAAAATTCACAATCAAACAAAAATAATAATATGCAATAAGCTTAGCATAAGTGAAAAATATATATATTTTGTGAGTTGTCAGACATGATCGTGCATCAGACCACCTAGGGCATGACCATAGAGCACCTACTGCCCTCCACCCACCCAGACAGCCCCCCCAGGACCAGCGGGCAACCCAGAGTGCCTAAAGATGGAGAAATGACTACCTGCAGGTCACCGGAGGCAGATGTGGACTGCCGAAGCAGCTCCAGGTTATCAGGCACAATATGCGGCTGCAGGGGGTAAATAAGAGAACCTAGTAAAAAAAGGGGGAGGGACAGTGTATATATATTTTGAGGTAAATAAAAGAGCTTAAATGGATTCCAGAAATTATCTGGGTCCACAAGCCAAAGAGCATGGGGTCGGACTAACATAGTCTCAAAAAGTATACTTACGATATATGTATAATGCTCAGAAAGACAAGAAAAGGCAGGACACCCAATAAGCTAGGATAATATCGTCAAAGATACCAGTTAGATGGTAGCAGGAAATGGACGGAAACATCTAAAGATAATTGGTAAAATATTGTTGTAAGGGTGAAGTATGTAACCCATATAAACAATATTGTGTAGGTACTAAAAATAGACAGCAAAGTGTCATGTATAGAAACTGGTAAATGTTATAAGAGAATCAGGATGGGTAATGCACTTACCCAAAGAAAAGATCTCAAGATAGTATTAGAGTATGCTGAGTTAATAACTTATCGTAGATGTACAAACTTTGTGCAGCTCAGGATGCATCCCACTGCAAGGAGGACAAAGGGAGAAGGCACTTATAAGTTATGCCGCCTTTGGAGTCTGCATTGAGCCCCTCTAAATACATCGGGACCTCCTCTTCCCCCCTCCCCCCCGCATCGCTCCCCTGCTCCGACATGGCTTCCCTTGGATGGCCTTGTGTGACCATTCCCGCTGGGTCCCTGTGGGCAGGGAGATTGTACTCCTGTGCTGCCTATCTGGGCTCTCAGTGCTACTGAGCATGGACACCCAAGGGCAATGCTGACAAAGCATTTGCCCGCCCCTTGCCACAGCCATCCAGGTGATCTTTTGATCAGTCCATCCCTCCTGGTAGACTGTGATGCCATTGGTCCATCGGCTTCACAGCCTATTGCTTCACCCGCTGCGTGCTGACACACGCAGCGTCCGATATCCCCGCAAAGTCTCCTGGACCTTGTAGGCCCGGGAGCTTTGTTGCTGGGCGCATGCGCAGTGGCACTTTCCGTCCGCTCACACGTGCAGCGACGTCAGACGCTGCACGCGTGTGTGGGGTATAAGATCTCCGGCGTCCCCGGCCATAACACCACCGGGGACTACAGGACACCCATGTTATTGTTACTACCAGTCTTGGTAAGCTCACGAGCCTCCTACTACCTATCTACCCTATCCTTTTTACACTATCAGTAACTTATAAGTGCCTTCTCCCTTTGTCCTCCTTGCAGTGGGATGCATCCTGAGCTGTACAAAGTTTGTACATCTACGATAAGTTATTAACTCAGCATACTCTAATACTATCTTGAGATCTTTTCTTTGGGTAAGTGCATTACCCATCCTGATTCTCTTATAACATTTACCAGTTTCTATACATGACACTTTGCTGTCTATTTTTAGTACCTACACAATATTGTTTATATGGGTTACATACTTCACCCTTACAACAATATTTTACCAATTATCTTTAGATGTTTCCGTCCATTTCCTGCTACCATCCAACTGGTATCTTTGACGATATTATCCTAGCTTATTGGGTGTCCTGCCTTTTCTTGTCTTTCTGAGCATTATACATATATCGTAAGTATACTTTTTGAGACTATGTTAGTCCGACCCCATGCTCTTTGGCTTGTGGACCCAGATAATTTCTGGAATCCATTTAAGCTCTTTTATCTACCTCAAAATATATATACACTGTCCCTCCCCCTTTTTTTACTAGGTCCTCTTACTTACCCCCTGCAGCCGCATATTGTGCCTGATACCCTGGAGCTGCTTCGGGAGTCGTACACATCTGCCTCCGGTGACCTGCAGGTAGTCATTTCTCCATCTTTAGGCACTCTGGGTTGCCCGCTGGTCCTGGGGGGGCTGTCTGGGTGGGTGGAGGGCAGTAGGTGCTCTATGGTCATGCCCTAGGTGGTCTGATGCACGATCACGTCTGACAACTCACAAAATGTATATATTTTTCACTTATGTTAAGCTTATTGCATATTATTATTTTTGTTTGATTGTGAATTTTTCATTATAGAATTTACAGTAGCGATACAGGTACAACCAACTGTCCCTGAGGAAGCCATTTCAGGCGAAACATGTAGGACCTCTGATTACCTGCTTACAAGATTGGCCACTACGCTCCCAGGCTAGGTCTTGTAAACACTGCTACTAATTGGTTTTGATTTTTTGTAGTTTGATGCACACCTTGGATATGTAACATTGTACAAATCTTTTTAACTTTGTTAATAAAACATTTTACATTCTTATTCTATGTACTTTGGTTTTCCTTTGGCACCGTAATAATCCCTGTATCTCTGGTCCATATAACAATTCTAAAATTATTGGGATGAGGTGCCGTATTGTACCGAGGACCATCCAGTCACTTCAACCTCCGCGTTTTTCTGGATATTTTTGTTGTTATTCTGTCTCTCTCTGTTAAAATAAACCTACCATTAAAATTATAGACTGATCATTTTTTTGTCAGTGGGCAAACGTACAAACTCAGCAGGGGGTAAAATACTTTTTTCCCTCACTGTATACCCTTCCCTGGAGCATATACTTATCTTCACTTCTTAACCCCGCTTCTCTGTTTACTGCAGGGAAGGAAGAAAATACCAGGTACTTCTGGGTATGCAGGAACATAAGTCTCACTTCATGTGACCGCTCTGAGCCAAGCACCAGCTCTGCCACACGGGGAGAGTTCATAGTGCTGTGTAAGAAGCAGAGGGATGATTAAAGTGAACCTGTGGCTTTTCCATGCATGGGCAAGGAAGAAAAGTACAGACTTTCTTTGGAGTTTGTTGTGTTTACAGAGATATAGTTTAGGGATTCAAGTGGCTTAGAAATAACTAAACTAGGGTACATTCTACACCAGAAAGACAAAGTAGGAAAGAGGGGAGATGGAGTTGCTATTTAACTCCGGAATAGCATAAAACTAACAAACTACTTGAAACCCTCTGGGTTTGCGTACAAACCAGACAGGAATCTTTGCTTACAATTGGTGTAGTATACACCAGGACAGTCTGAGGATTATAATAACCTATTGATTTATTGATTGACAATGAAAGGGGAGGTTATAATTATAGTAACGTCAACATGCCAGACATTACTGAAGTTTTCAAACTGCACTTACATTTGGCGCCAAAGATATAGGCACTGAAAGAAGTTTCCCTAAAACAGTTCTAAAAAGCCCAACCAGAGGAGATCATATTCTAGACCTGATATTGACAAATGCGGATCCGTTAATTGTCTTATGTTGAGATGAAATATAATTGATCATCAATGTCTTTAGTTTTGCTGAAATAGAGGAATTTTAAAAATAATGGATTTAAAAGGTTGGAGTAAAGCAGCAGCAGTCAATAAACAGTAGTTACTATTACCATCCTGGAGGCAGGCAATCAAGCAAATTAGTAAGCACAAAATGGAAAAGAAAACTGTTATGTTCACTACGGAGTAAATGAAAAAAATCAGTGTATAAAAGATACAAGGAAACAGTGCAGCTGATACATAAGTGTCCAAGAACAGGCCAAGCATGCAATCAGTGGAAAAAAGGAGGCAAAACCTTTTTAGTTATATCAATAAAAGGAAGAAGAGATACTAGAAGACATACTAGGGGATCACAAAAATGAAAACTAGGGTACAGTGTTGGCAAAGAAGGAAAAATGTGGGGGTGCCAATTTTATATGATTGCAAAATGAACAGTGTGACCTGGCATTGGGGAAGGGGAATAGAGTTGCGGGGTCGATCACTGGAGGGCTCTCCAGCAGGAGGAAAGTGTCCTGATTCCCCTAAATAGATGTTTAGTTAGAATTTTTTTTTGAATACTGTGTCCAGTTCTAAAGACCTCACTTGCAAAAAGGATATTAATAAGAGTCCAGAAATGGGCAACAAAAATGGTGGATGGTCTGAGGGATAAAACATATCAGGAGAGACTGCAGGTACCTTTTTAATATGTACAGTCTTGAGGAAAGGATGAATATGACCAAAACCTTTTAAAAACCATAATGGTGTGAATAAGGTTCAGGACAGAAATTTTATTATGAAGCTAAGATCAAGAACAACATGACCAACATGACGTGATGAGCAAAGTTCAAATTTTAATGAAAAATTATTTGTCATAAATGAACTTTCTTGGGACAAACCTACTGTATATATCTTTAAACCGATAAAATCGTTAAAGTAAAACCAAACTTTAAAAAAATGCCCTACTATGATAGTAATTTTCCTCTAGGGCTGCGGACCCAGAGTGTATGGACTGTAAATGCGCATCATACCCTATTAACCAACTAAAATGCACAAGCAGTGCATTGAAAGAAAAGATGAGGACCCAGGGGGGTGGCTCTGTGTCATCCTTTCTGCCCAAGGCCATGGTCTGTTTTTTTCGTATTGACGTTATTAAACTATTTTTCACGCACTGCTGAGCTAAAATACTTAATAATCTAGGGCAGGGGTAGGCAACCTTTTGGGAGCTGGAGATCTACCTGGACAACAAAGATCACAAGGGAGCAGTGCCCCTCCCCCGCCCCCTTTTTTTTTTTTAGAAAGAAATGAACTAGCAAGCCCCTAATAAAAGGTAAAGACAGCATTAAAAACCTAGAAAAATCTACTAAAACTGTCACTGTAAAAATATAAAACTTAGCTCACCTTAAACGTTAGCTTCTGTGAGAAACTCGGCATTCACTTTCATTCACAATTTTTTTCATGTCGGGGAAGCAATTGGTTACCCTCACTTCAAGCTGTCATTGATGTTAAAGGGGGCAGTACATGGTATTAACTACTAGCCGACCAGCGCACAACGATATGTGTCGGCACAATGGCAGGGCTGGGCAAATGGGCGTACAGGTACGTAAACTTTAAATCGCGGCATTGTGGGCGCGCACCCGCCATGTACTCCGTGACCGTGCCCGCGGGTCCTGTGAACTCGATGTCCGCTGGGGGCCCGTGATCGTGTCACGGAGCAGAAGAACTGGGAGATGCCTATGTAAACAAGGCATTTTCCCTGTTCTGCCTAGTGACACGACATGGATCTACTGCTGCCTGCCTCGGGAGCAGCGATCGCTGTCATGTCAGTGGTAGCCCATCCCCCCCCCCATAGTTAGAATCACTCCCTAGGACACACTTAACCCCTTGATCACCCCCTAGTGTTTAACCCCTTCCCTGCCAGTGTCATTTACACAGTAATCAATGCATTTTTATAGCACTGATCGCTGTATAAATGACAATGGTCCCAAAATAGTGTCAAAGGTGTCCGATGTGTCCGCCAAAATGTCGCAGTCATGATAAAAATCTCAGATCGCCGCCATTACTAATAAACAAAAGAATAATAATAATGAAAATGCCATAAATCTATCCCCTATTTTGTAGAAGCTATAACTTTTTACCAAAATATGTAGAAGAATACATATCGGCTTAAACTGAGAAAGAAATTAGTTTTTTTTATATATTTTTTGGGGGATATTTATTATAGCAAAAAGTAAAAAATATAGCTTTTTTTCAAAATTGTCACTTTTTTTTTTTTTGTTTATAGCGCAAAAAAAAAAAACGCAGAGGTGATTAAATACCACCAAAAGAAAGCTCTATTTGTGGGGGGAAAAAAAGGTTGTCAATTTTTGTTTGGGTGCTACGTCGCACGACCGTGCATTTGTCACTTAAAGCGACGCAGTGCCGTATCGCAAAAAGTGCTCTGGTCACGAAGAAGGTAAATCCTTCCGGGGCTGAACTGGTTAAGAACTGGGGTATGTAAACTTTTGATCAGGGTCATTTGGGTAGTTTCTGTTGTCATTATGATTTAAAAAGAGTAAACACAGTTGACTGATAATAAATGGCTTCAACCAAACACTAAACACGGGTGAAAGAAAAGTTGTTGTGTCATCATTCATATTCTCTGAAAAATTGGCAAGAAATCATAAATTCTGCCAGGGTATGTAAACTTATGAGCACAACTGTAAGCTGCCGTTGTGGCCTCTGCTTGATCTGCAGTTTCCATAATGCTGCACATGTGATCAGTTATGACACCAGTCATTTGATGGTTTGACAATTTGTTTGGGAACAAAAGCAGATGTGATAGTTATTCACAGGATGCCCTAACCACTTACAGACCGCCTGCCGTAGTTTTACGTCGGCTGTTTGAAGGAGGTATCCCCTTCTTGAGCGGGCGGTCCGCTACAAGATAAAAGTGGTCTCTGCGGCATATTCGCCAGAGGCGATCGTGTCCTGTCATTTTCTGGGTATGGAGACGAGTAAGGGGAAGATGGCCCCCACCCCTCTGCATACAATTGCTGGGTGGAAGCGACGTCAAAACGTCACTTCCGCCCACAGCTCTTAAAGGGCCATTTTTTTAAAAATAATTTTTTTAAATTACTTTTTTTTTTTTTTTTTCTTTATTGTCTTTTTGACCGCAGATCTCATATTTAAGAGGTCCTGTCATGCTTTTTTCTATACAAGGGATGTTTACATTCCTTGTAATAGGAATAAAAGTGACACTTTTTTTTTTTAAAACAGTGTAAAAATAACAGGTAAAATAAATAAGAAAAAAATTTAAACGTGCCCTGTCCCGACGAGCTCGCGTGCAGAAGCGAACGCATACATGAGTAGCGCCCGCATATGAAAACGGTTTTCAAACTATACATGTGAGGTATCGCCGCGATCGGTAGAGTGGGGGCAATAATTCTAGCCCTAGACCTCCTCCGTAACTTAAAACATGCAACCTGTAGAATTTTTTTTTTTTTTTTAATACTCTTTATTACAAATTTTCTACAAATGAATCCACATAATTTTAACATTTTGTATCCTTATACAATTCTTCATATATTTCCATTTACATTCTCTCCTGTCAGTCACTCCATTCTCTCTCCTCCACTCTCTCCATGGTCACTTATACTTCATTTTCAGGTATTCCTACATCCAATGTAAAACATGATCTATTCCGCTTTGCCCATATATTCTCAAATCTCTGCAGATTACCCCTTTGTTCATACATTATTCTTTCATATGGTAAAACCTGATTTACTGCTCTCACCCACTGGATCACTGGATCACTCTGTAACTTAAAATATGCAACCTGTAGAATTTTTTTAATGTCGCCTATGGAGATTTAAAAAAAAAAAAAAGGGTAAAAATTTGTCGCCATTCCACGAGTGGGCGCAAATTTGAAGCGTGACATGTTGGGTATCAATTTACTCGGCCTAACATTCTTTTTCACAATAGAAATAAAAATTGGGCTAACTTTACTATTGTCTTATTTTTTAATTCAAAAATGTGTATTTTTTCCAAAAAAAGTGCGCTTGCAAATACGGTATTGCAACGACCGCCATTTTATTCTCTAGGGTGTTAGAAAAAAATGTACAATGTTTGGGGGGTCTAAGTAATTTTCTAGAAAAAAAAAACTGTTTTTAACTTGTAAACAACAAATCTCAGAAAGAGGTTCGGTCCTTAAGTGGTTAAAGGATAAGTTCACTTTTCATAACATGTTACATGTTAATAAATTAGCAGCCCCTACACCCCCCCCCCCAAGACCCCGTTGTGACAGTGGGCAGGGGATCTTCTCCCTGCACCTGCTGTCACAATTTAAAATGAGTGCCGTTGTTTAAAACCTGTGTAAATTTTAAGCAATTGGCTGTCCTAGATTACAGACACACACAGGTCGCAAATGCACAGGAAAACTGTTGCATAGACTTTGCAAAAAGAGAGATTGGGTAACAAACATGAAGTGTAACTAAAGGCAAAACTTTTGGATAGAGGTGGAGAGGGATTTTTATTATTATTATTATTATTATTATTATTATTATTATTATACAGGATTTATATAGCGCCAACAGTTTAGGCAGCGCTTTACAATATAAAAGGGAGACAATACAGTTATTATACAATAAAATACAAGAGGATTAAGAGAGCCCTGCTCAGAAGAGCTTACAATCTATTAGGGTGGGGCAGGTGGTACAAAAGGTTGTAACTGTGAGGAATGAGTATTAGAACACTTGTCAGTTTTTATTTCTGTTTTTGCCTCTTTGCCTTTCTGTTTTGTCCTGTTTACCATGTTAACTGAAACTGAAAGTAAAAGAAAATCCCAAAGTTTGGGTTGTCCCCAGAACAAAACAGTGGGGATATTTTCCAGTGAGGACACTAGTTCTGGTGATCCTGGTGACAACAATTTATGGTGACAGGAATTTATGACTCAAGCTGTAATTTGTAGAAAATCTGTCACACAATCTATCTCACTTCTCCTGTTAAGTGTTGCCTTGTTGTGCAACATAATTGATGAATGAGTGCCAAACTGATTTTTGTCTGTCACAAATTTGCTTGATAAATGTCCCACAGTCTGTATTATCTACATTGATAAATCTGTCACACGCCTGAGCAAATCTGTCACAGTGATCTGCCCAGAATTTATGACACAGTGGTCCCAAAAACACAGAAAAACCGTCAGTGAGAGGTCGGCTGACATACGGCTAAGCATGTCTCCAATTTGTTTGATGAATGTCCTCAGTTATCTTTATTTTTATTAAGCCCAGGATTTGTAATGATAAAAAATGACTATAATTTAGATAAGAACTAATCTCCGAAAATTATTGTTAACGTTTACATGGTCATTACTTTTACTCGAAAACCAGAAAGTTAAAACTATGGGGGAGATTTACTAAAACTGGTTCACACAGAACCTGGTGTAGCTGTGCCTGGTAGCCAATCAGCTTCTTACTTCAGCTTGTTCAATTAAGCTTTGACAATAAAACCTGGATTGGTTACTATGCACAGCTTCACCTGATTCTGTGTGCACCAGCTTTAGTAAATCTCCCCCTATGTGTATGTGTTAAAAATATATTTCCGATTTTGTCTTTCTTTTTGCCCGAGAAACCTTCCAGATTGACTTGGCCTGATTTATAAAAGATCAAAGCCATTCTGTACAAGAAGATTTTATTGCATACACAAATTTTTATATCTTTTCTAAAATAGTTATTATAAAATTTATTTTCAGTTTTTCCTCTTAATGGGCTTTCTGTATGTATTCTAGAGCTGCACGATCCTGGATAAAATGAGAATCACAATTTTTTTTTTTTTTTTGCTTGGATAAAGATCACGATTCTCTTACAATTCTTGCGGCATAAAACACCAACTTTCACATTATACAAAAAAATTGGGTTAACTTTACTGTTTCGTTTTTTTAAATTCATTGAAGTGTATTTTTTCCCAAAAAATTGCGTTCGAAAGACCACTGTGCAAATACAGTGTGAAATAAAATATTGCAACGACTGCCATTTTATTCTCTTTTATTTCTCTTCCAAGTAATTTTCTAGCAAAAAATACTGATTTTAACTTGTAAGCAACAAGTTTTAGAAAAAGTTTTAGTCTTTAAGTGGTTGAACTGACCTCATTTACAGACAGAAGTTTATCCCTTTGATCTAAAAGAACCAAATGATACATTGTATCTATTTTCTTTATCTCTCAGTGCTGACCAATGTTGAGAAACATTTGTCAGCTTTTTATTTATTTTTTCTGAGAGCTCTGAACTGAGAACGGCTCAGCAATGTTTACATAGAATCGTGGAAATGCTGCATTAAGATCGTGAGGGGGGTTGAATTGTGATGGCAATTTTGTAACGATTAATCGTGCAGCTCTAATGTATCCCACTCTGGAAATAATATAAAGTTTGAGGGCAAAGTGTATCTGAATGTAGCTAAATATCTTACCCTTGTAAACCCTCAGATTGGGAGGGCCAGCATTAGATGCCAGTCAGGCTTCCAGTGCTACTCTCAGACATGCTCATAGAGGGGGGCAGAACAGATTGAGTACAGTTGATGACTCATTAGTGTGAGTTGCTCCATCACTGTCCAGTCAGCAAGCTAGGGTTTATTATACTTTATTATTCAGTAGAGGTCAGAAACCTGGTGCTGTCTCTGGGGTGCCTTTATCACAAAAGTAGCTGTATAGAATTACAAGTCCTCTTTCATGTAATAGAATTCACATAAATGGATCTGAACTGTGTAGCTGGCTGCCTGAAGTTCAATTTGTTTTATTTTTTTATATAAAAAATTTGAATTATTTTGTAATATATGTTGAAATACAGTGTCCGCAGTAGCCAGTACTAGTGAAAAGTCAATTTAAATCTAAGTTCCAAACCCAACTTTAGAATGTGTAATTAAAATGCACATTGTGTGTCACCACCTCTTTAGACAGCAGCTCATTGTATAAAATTGACCACTAGAAATAGGAAGGTCAAATGGCTCTTTCTGTTGTATCCTTAACTCTTTTGCTGCCAGAGTTGTTTTTACATTTTTACAACATGTTTAAAAAAAAAAAACTATTTAGGACTCCAAACCCCTAAATTAGACCCCTGATGTCTCACCTGCCCTCTAATAAAGCTAATGGAGCATAGATCGCGCTCAGCCGCCGAATCACTTCCATCTGACAGCCAACAGTTGTCGGCTTGTCAGATTCACACACTTTCCCAGCTGGTAATGTAAATATTCTCTATAGGGGAATCATGACTCGTATGCCAACAACTAATTTTTCTGGTTCTTAGGTTTGCCACTGGAGCTCATTTACATATTACGGACTTGGGAAAATCTCAGCAGATTTTTACTACAATGAATTTGCACATATTAACAATGTGTATTGCATTTTGGCTAATGCTGGAGTTTTTCTTTAACACTATCTTGAACTTACCTCTGCATCTTGACCTATTCATGGCAAAGTAAAAGTTGCACATAAAGTGGAACTTTAGGTAAAAAAAAGTGGGGAACAGACAGGATTTTTATTAGAGAAGAGACATACTATGTCTCTTCTGCATTAAAGTCTCTTACTTGCCTGTCTGCCCCTGTGCAGTTCAGTGCACAATTTTGGCGCCCACACATGCATAGGAGTGACATCACCTCCTGCTGGACAATAGAAATAGGTGGAGATCGGTACCAGGAAGCTGCATGGCCGAAGATGTCAGTGGGTGATGAGGAAATCTGGGACACCACAGTGCTGAAGTGAAGGCAAGTATAGTTTTGCTTTAATAAAAAACCCACCTGCAGCCTATACTTACCTTTCATTTGTTCCCCCACTCCCTGTTTGCCACTTGGGTAAAGAAAAACGTCACAATACTTTTGAGTATGTACATGTCTCCCATTCCATCCAAGATGCAGTGTTAGGCATCTGGGTGGCCAACTGCCATGACCAAGCACTAACAGAAGAAGGAAGTGTCCATGGCCCTTTGTAAACTGTGAGTTAATAGGGAGTAAAGGAAAGCAATATGAGCAGTGTGGGAACTACTAAGTGAAGCTGTTACTTTGCCCTGGATCGCTAAAGTGTAGGTTTACTTAAGTTGACCAAGTTTAAAATGTTGTAATGGAATTTGAATAAAATTTTTTATATGTATGTATAAAATTAATCTTATATATTTTTCAATTTGAAGGGCAATGTTTACAGGAGGAATGAGAGAAGCCAGTCAAGATGTAATTGAAATAAAAGGTGTATCTTCTAGAGGTTTACGACATATCATTGACTTTGCTTATACTGCAGAGGTTACACTCGACCTTGACTGTATTCATGATGTCTTGGGAGCTGCAGTGTTTCTTCAGATGGTACCTGTTATAGAACTTTGTGAAGAGTTCCTGAAATCTGAAATGAGTGTGGAAACCTGCCTGAATATTGGACAGATGGCTACTACTTTCAGTTTGGCATCTTTAAAAGAGTCCGTGGATTCTTTCACTTTCCAGCATTTTCTTCAAATTTCTGAAGAAGAAGATTTTCTCCATTTGCCTTTAGAAAGACTTGTTTTTTTCCTTCAAAGTAACAAGCTGAAAAACTGCAGGGAAATAGATTTATTTCATGCTGCTATCCGTTGGCTGCAGTTTGATTATTCTCGCCGGGCTCTTGCTAGTCAAGTCCTTTGTCACATTCGATTTCCACTTATGCAGTCTTCTGAGTTGGTGGATAGCGTCCAGATTGTGGATATTATGGTAGAGGATGTCCTGTGCCGCCAATATCTTCTCGAGGCTTTCAACTACCAAATCCTCCCATTCCGACAACATGAGATGCAATCTTGTAGGACAGCTATTAGATCAGATGTATTCTCACTTATAACATTTGGTGGAACTCCTTATACAGATAATGACCGAACCGTGAGCAGCAAAGTGTATTATCTGCCAGATGTAAGTGCTCGTCAATTTAGGGAACTTAATGAAATGGAGATCGGTTGCAGTCATGCTTGTGTTGCAGTCCTGGATAATTTTGTATATGTAGTAGGTGGGCAACATTTGCAATACCGCAGTGGTGAAGGAGCTGTAGATGCTTGCTTCCGCTATGATCCCCATTTGAATCAATGGCTACGAATACAACCTTTGCAGGAGAGCAGAATTCAGTTTCAACTAAATGTCTTGTATGGTGTGCTATATGCAGTCGGAGGAAGAAATCGATCAGGCAGTTTGTCCTCCGTGGAAAGATATTGTCCAAAGAAGAATGAATGGACCTATGTCTGCTCACTAAAACGAAGAGCATGGGGTCATGCTGGTGCTACGCTTGGGGGCAGGCTGTATATTTCAGGAGGCTATGGTGTGTCTGTGGAAGACAAAAAGGCCTTACATTGCTATGATCCTTCCTTAGACCAATGGGAATTTAAGACTCCTATGAATGAACCAAGAGTTCTTCATGCAATGGTTGGGACAAATCACAGAATGTATGTATTTGGTGGAAGACTGGATCACGTTGACCGATGTTTTGACATTTTAGGTGTGGAGTATTATGTTCCAGAGAATGACACATGGACAACTGTGACACCAATGAGAACCGGACAGTCTGAAGCTGGCTGCTCTGTATTGGACAAGAAGATTTATATTGTAGGGGGCTACAACTGGCATTTGAACAATGTAACTAGTATTGTACAGGTATACAATACAGAAACTAACAAATGGGAAAGGGACTTGCACTTCCCAGAGTCTTTTGCTGGAATAGCATGTGCATCTGTTATATTACCACAAGCCTGGACACAACCTGAAAAATCTTAACTTATTTTTAATTTTTTTTTTAGGTTTTCTAGATTTTGGTCATAAGGTTGCAAATGTTATACAACCTTCTTCGGTGCCACATTGCATATGACTCAAAGTTTATTTAGCCCACTACCTATGTTTTAGTCAAACATGTCACCTACTAACAATTTCTACACAGCCCATCTCCTTCAACATTTTATACATATTTCTCAGCTTAAAAAGCCTAAATTGTACCACTGTTCCAAGTAGAATGGAAAAGGAGAACGTCCGCTTCCGGTTGCCTAAGGCGACCGGAATGGAAGTGGGAGCAGGTACCTGTCAAAATCGGGTACCTTCGCCCCCCCACCTCCCCTGTGGATGGGGAAATCCCTCCTGTGGAGCTATTGTATTCTGACAGCAGGGAGGCTTCTCCACTGTCAGAATACATTCATCGGCACTGCCTACTTATAGCTGGTGTCCCTGATCAAGCAAAATGTTTCCAACAGGCTGGTTGTACAGAAGTTGAAGCTTCCCTCTATAGACCTTATTTGCCTAAAAACCTTCTCACTTCTTCTGTTGTATTGAAAAATTATTATGGCAAGTTCTAGGTGTTCTTATAAAAAGGTGCTAATTTTTAGGTCAGGGCTGCATTTCCATCATATTTAGATATCCCTGCGATATCCTGACTAGTAATTTTAGTTAGAGAAATAGTAAATTCTGATGGCAGTTTTAGCATAGCATATAGCAGTTTAATTGTGACACATGCAAACTGCAGTTTCCCTACATATACACATTGTATAGAGAATATGGATCAAATAGGTGCACTTCACAGGACTTAGCAATAAAGATAACATTCAAAACATTCAGGTTGACACTTCTGGCAGTGGGGCGCAGCTTGTCCTTCTCAAGACGTCTTTAAGAAAGGCAGGCTGCACCCAGCAAACGCATCAACCTGAATAAACTACAGCACAAGCGTTTTCCCTGCACCAGGTTGTATCCAAGACCAGGTATAAACTGAATGTTGCTCTCCAGAGTTGAAAAGCCCCAGGTGCTGGCTAATGCTAATCCATGTTGTGAGGGAAGAAAAAAGTCCGGACAGCCACACACCAGGAGAATATAATCCAACGAAATTTCTTTATTGTAAAATCAGGAACAAATCATGTACAAAGCACCATGGATAGAATGTACAGATAATCATCTAACGCGTTTCACGCTCTGCGGAGCGCTTACTCATTTTTATTATTGTTAGCTATGAGTAAGCTCTCCGCAGAGCCTGAATAAACTACACTTTAGAATGTTATCTCTGTTGCAAAGGCCCAGGTGCAATAGTGCACCTATTTACAGAGTATTTATGTGAGTACTTTAATTGAACTGTACCCAGGCTGTCATCTTTGTTAGTGTGCAGGGCCACTTTTTTACTCTGACGTTTTATAGAGAGTAATAAGAAAAGACACTCACTTGACAAGATGCAGTTTGTCACAGTTGGGACTGATTTCTGCCATTTTATTGAAAAGTATAAACCTGTGCCAGTAGTACAGATAGAAATGTTGGTGTCTGGTACATTTAGGGATCAACTGTTGCATAAACTAACACTTCTCTGCATATTCTTTAATTATGTATTGCACAGGGAATAGAAAAGTGGACAAGCTCTTCCTGCAAGCTTTCTGAATGTGTCCTCATTATTTGCACAAAGTATTTTCTGAAATTTCTCTATTACTATTTTCAATCACACTTTTGTTTACATATGCTGTGAAGTTATAAGCAATATTGAAGAAACATTAGTAAATATAAGACTGCTTTCACACTGAGGTGCTTTACAGGCGCTACAGTGCTAAAAAATAGCTCCTGTGTCTCCAGTGTGAAACCCTGAGTGCTTTCACACTGGAGCGGTGCGCTTGCAGGACGGTAAAAAAAAGTCCTGCAAGCAACATCTTTGCAGCGCTGTAGGAGCGGTGTATACACCGCTCCCACAGCGCTCCTGCCCATTGAATTCTATGGGGCAGCGCCGCTGCAGCGGCACTTTGCGGGCAGTTTTAACCCTTTTTTGGCCGCTAGCGGGGGTTGGGTGGACTCCCTACGATTACCGCGTTTGCCTTATTGTTTTGAGCTTATTCTGATCTTCACAAATGTGAGTGTTCCTGTTTTATTTTTCAATAAATTCATGTTTTAAACAATATTATGCCATGTGATCTTTATTTCTCCCATGGCATATAATTTTATCTGGTTGGCCTGTTGATGAGTCTGGACGCTTGAGGTTACGACGGGATCTCTACCTTTTCTCCCCTCTCCCCTCCCCCATTGGAAGTTGAGGGCATCTGAGGATCCATCCTGCCAGCCTTGGTGGCTAAACAAGCTTTCTGGGACTTGTAAGACGTATGTCTTTTCAAGTCACCTGGTTCCGGTAAGCCTCCTCCGATGCTTTGGTGGTGGTCCCGACACTCATTTAGAAGTTTCATTTACCTGGTGTTCCATCTACTCACTTGGCAAAGTTCTTCACCATTGTTTTCATTATTCAAATTTCAGAGACTTTTTTGGGTGGTGGATGTTGAATTCCATTTAGATCATAATCTTTAGCATTTTGGATTTTTTTGTTATAAAAAATAATTTCCTTCACTTTTATATCACTTTTATATTTCTTCACATTGTCTTTTCACTATATCAATTTATTTTGATAGTATGTGGCACTTTGCTTAATCTGTATTGTATTTAGTTATTTACATGCAAATTTGAATTCGATGAATTGTTTTTCGTGGGCCCCCCAGTAATGGTTTGGGCCTAGTTTTTTTTCCGTTATATTTACACTTATAGCGCTACACTGTATATGGTTCCCAGTTTTATTTCCCTTTGTCTAAGAGGAGCGTCAGCTGCTTACTGTGTAACCCCCCTTTTTTTCACACGACTATTGGCGCAGCGCTGTACTCATAAGCTAGCGGGCAAATAGTGCCGATAAAACGACAGTAAAGCGCGGCTAAAAAAATAGTGACGCTTTACCGATGCCTCAGTGTGAAAGCACCCTAAGTATTTCTGTAAGTTGACTTTTGCAGTTGCCTACCTCTTGACTTTCATTCCATCTCAAACTGGTGGCCCTCCAGCTGTTGCGAAACTCCGAGTCCCATGAGGCGTTGCAAGGCTGACAGTTACAAGCATGACTCTAACAGGCAGAGGCATGATGAGACTTGTAGTTTTGCAACAGCTGGAGGGCGGCCAGTTTGAGACCCCTGTTGTATTCTTATTTATAGCTCATCACTACACAAGATAAGCTGCTGTGGCAGTTGTGAATTGATTGCTACTAAACACTTACTGTTAAAGTGAAACTAAACCCACTGGTTTAACTGTTTCCCAAAAGAAAGCTAAAGTTGGTTAATAACTCCTGTTAAATCCTTAAACATACCAGTTTTATTTTCTGCAATTATTTCCTTTACATTCTTCCGTCTAGCACATTGGCTGTGTATGCTGCATTCAAGGCATGTCTCTGTTGATAACTGACACAGTTGCCATTTTGTGTATGTCGGCTCTCAATCCATCGTTCAAAATGGCTGGTGTCATAGCAAGTTACATGTGCAGCACAATGGCAGCGGCAGATCTAAATAGATGCAAAGATTGCACTGCCTTCAGTTTCAAAAAGATAGTATGGTTTAGCTCCACTTTTTTGCTGCTGTAACCATTTTCCTGTCCACAAACGTCCATCTGAATCTTCATAGTCCAAACTGTGCTTTACCAAGAATTACTTAGCGTGTGTACAAAACAAATTTTACAAAAAAAAAAATTGAAACCCATGATTGGAGAGGAAGCATACTGTTACTGTTTTCTCCGTGCCACTTTGCAGATTGAGAGGAAGATAGTGGTGAAGTGAGTACAAGCAGTCAATAACTGTTGGAAAACATTAAAGACAATGGACTATCTCTCTTTAAAAAATGTGGTTTTGAAGGTTCTCCTTGGATACAGTATGCCCATCCCTCGATGCCAATAGCAGGCTACTCTTCCCTGTAGGGACAAAGTGATGGGGGTTTCATTTGGGCATCCTTGATGTCCCTTCCCTTCTCTTCCACCCCTCCCCTCCCTGCCTCCCATCCTACTCCCTGTCCTTGGTATCTACTGTCCTATAGTTCCCCACCCTTTCCTTTCCCTTCTCTATCCCTCACCCAGTATTGTGGTTTTCTCTTCTAATAGTCCTCTCTACTTCCCTACTGGCGGACCCTTTTTTATTTTCTCTCATTCTTTGAAGTAAATCGCCCCTCCCAATTAGGTCAAATATTACTCTCTAACCAGTATTTCAGCAGCCATCCATACCCTCTTCCAGGCTTTTATAGGCCATTTCCACATCTCTTACTCAGTTTTGTGTCCACCTGCATACGCCATATAATTTTGTCTGTGTTTTGAACAACTTTTAATAAAAATTGAACAAAATAAAAAAGGACTCTACTTTTGTGCATGTTCGCACTGCAGTTAACTGGCAATGGGGGTTATTTACTAAAGGCAAATCCACTTTGCACTACAAGTGCACTTGTAAGTGCAGTCACTGTAGATCTGAGGGGGACATGCAAGGAAAATAAAAAACAGCATTTTTTGCTTGCACATGATTGGATGATAAAATCAGCAGAGCTTCTCCTCATTTGAGAGCTTCCCCACATATCTACAACAACTGCACTTTCAAGTGCACTTGTAGTGCAAAGTGGATTTGCCTGTAGTAAATAAACCCCAACGTTTTTTATGTTTCTTCACTCAGCTGAAGAATTTCCTAGCTGTCTTATGCATTATTGACTCCTAATATTTAATTAATATTAAACAATTAATTGTGATAGTGTTCCAGGCTTTCTTGTGAATAGCTGTTTCATGTGACTGAAAATAGAGACAGACAATTAGCAGCAAAGACTGCTGTTTTAAAATGGTAAAGGAGGTATGTTTTGTCAGTTGCTTTATGAAACAAGAAGTTAGTTAGATAGAGAGCACCCTGAACCCTTTTGTTTAGTAAAGCTGAAATGCATCCCCGCCAAAAATCCCTACAGATTTTGTGACATCACTTACCTGTAATGAAGCATGCCCCACATTGTTCAGGCAGCTGCATTGTAGAGAAAACTTCACTGCTGAGATGCCTCCTCCTCTTCCTGTCTCTGAACTTCCATCACTGCAATGTTTAACCACTTTACCACTGGGCACTTAAACCCCCTTCCTAACCAGACCAATTTTCAGCTTTTGGTGCTCTCACACTTTGAATGACAATTACTCAGTCATGCAACACTGTACCCATTTGCAATGTTTGTCCTTTTTTTCTCACAAATAGAGCTTTCTTTTGGTGGTATGTAATCACCGCTGGGTTTTTTATTTTTTGCGCTATAAATCAAAAAAGACTAAAAATTCGGTAAAAAAAAAAAAATTTTTCGTTTCTGTTAAAATTTATTGCAGAGTATTGGCAGAGTATTGGCATAGTATTGCAGAGTATTGGCATAGTATTGCAGAGTATTGCAGAGTATGGCAGAGTATGGGCACTGAGCAGCGCTGTGGGCTGGATATGTAGTGCCCACAGAGCTGCAAACAATCTCTCCCTTTCTCCTCTCACACTGTACCGATCGGTACAGAGAGGGGAGGGAGGAACCAGCGTCATGACATGACGCCGGTTTGTTTACAAGTGAAGCTCTGTCATTTGATGGAGCGATCACGTGGTAAATGGCCGCTATCAGCGGCCATTTACCGTGATCTGCCGGGTCCCCTGCACTCGGCGGTCACAAATGTTCCCGGGTGCGCGGGACCGCACTGTAGCTGTCTTTCAGCTATAGCCCGGTTGGCATGTGGTTAACAGCTGTACAGATAGATAACAGTAGTTCAGAGAGTCCAAAGGAGACATCCCCTCCTTCCTTCTCTTTCTCCATTGAGAAAAGTTCCTTCACTGTTAACAGTGCTTCTAAAGCACTAGTAAAATGTTGTTTAAAATGTTTAATTTTTCTAAAGATTAGTGGGGCTTAATCGATGTTCGGTTTTGACCACAGTGATAAGAAAATTCAAAGTTGCAGAATATAAATTTTATTCTCAAACGAGTCAACTTCCAACAATGTATGCAGATTTTCGTTCAGGAAATTCCATTTAGTACAAAACCAAATGTTAAAAGCAAATTACATTTTGAAATACTCTTTACCTACATTTGTCAGGACATCAAATGTACTTAGAATTTTCGTATAAATGTTGGCAAAAATTTTGCTCTGAAAATCTAATTGTCCAGATTAACACAATCTGTAAATGGGGGAGAGACTCTTGTGACTGATCAGACTCTCCCCATCAATCGCAGATCATGTTACAGGCAGTGTACTCAATGAAAGTCGTTGGACCATTTGTACTGCTATTCTGCCTGAAAATTTGAAGCTGCTAACCACTGCAGTGCCAGAGACAGGAACCAGGCTTCCCAGCAGTGAAGATTTTTTTTTCTTCTTTCAGCTAAATTTCAGCTTTAAAGTACAGTATATGTAAGCCCAGTAACCAAAACCCCATACACACTTTAACATGACAATGCAATTTAAAAAGTAATTTTAAATGGTTGTATATCTCTATCTTTGATTTAAATAATTTTTAGTGATCCTGCCATGAAGCTCGTTGTTTAGACTTCCTGTTGTATGGTGACAATGTCCTGTCCCTTCCCCCTAAATGTGATCTGCGTTGTCACTCTGTCATATGGTTTTGTGATGGAGAATACAAGTGGCAATTTCAACCCACATTATGCAGATAAGGTCCACTATAATACATGCAGAAGTTAAACAGTGGAGAAAAAAATTATTTAATCACCTGCATATTTTGTAAGTTTGCCCACTTACAAAGAAATGAAGGGTCTGTAATTTTTTATCATAGGTGTATTTTAACCACTTGCCGACCGCCTCACGCAGATGTACGTCGGCAGAATGGCACGGGCAGGCAGAATCACGTACCTCTACGTGATCTGCGTCCCGCGGGCGGGGGGTCCGATCGGACCCCCCGGTGCCCGGGGCGGTTGGCTTGTGTCTGGGAGCGATCAGACGTGAGGGGGAGACCATCCATTCATGGCCCCCCCCTCGCGATCGCTCCCAGCCAATCAGATCATTTCTCTGCTGCTGTATGCTAAACAGCAGCAAAGGAAATGATGTCATCTCTCCTCGGCTCGGTATTTTCCGTTCCGGCGCCGAGGAGAGAAGACTGGAATGTGAGTGCACCAACACAACACACTCAGTAGAACATGCCAGGCACACAGTACACCCTCGATCACCCCCCAATCACCCCCCCCCCCCCCGTCACACTGACACCAAGCAGTTTTTTTTTTTGTTTTTTATTCTGATTACTGCATGGTGTCAGTTTGTGACAGTTAGTGTGGTAGGGCAGTTAGGGTTAGCCCCCTTTAGGTCTAGGATACCCCCCCTAATACAGTTTTAACCCCTTGATCACCCTCCCGTCGCCAGTGTCGCTAAGCGATCATTTGTCTGATCGCTGTATTAGTGTCGCTGGTGACGCTAGTTAGGGAGGTAAATATATAGGTTCGCCGTCAGCTTTTTATAGCGTCAGGGACCCCCATATACTATCTAATAAATGTTTTAACCCCTTGATTGCCCCCTAGTTAACCCTTTCACCACTGATCACCGTATAACTGTTATGGGTGATGCTGGTTAGTTCGTTTATTTTTTTATAGTGTCAGGGCACCCGCCGTTTATTACCGAATAAAGGTTTAGCCCCCTGATCGCCCCGCGGTGATATGCGTCGCCCCAGGCAGCGTCAGATTAGCGCCAGTACCGCTAACACCCACGCATGCAGCATACGCCTCCCTTAGTGGTATAGTATCTGAACGGATCAATATCTGATCCAATCAGATCTATACTAGCGTCCCCAGCAGTTTAGGGTTCCCAAAAACGCAGTGTTAGTGGGATCAGCCCAGATACCTGCTAGCACCTGCGTTTTGCCCCTCCGCCCAGCTCACTCAAGTCGATCACTGTCACTTACAAAATACTAAACGCATAACTGCAGCGTTCGCAGAGTCAGGCCTGATCCCTGCGATCGCTAACAGTTTTTTTGGTAGCGTTTTGGTGAACTGACAAGCACCAGCCCCAGGCAGCGTCAGGTTAGCGTCAGTACCGCTAACACCCACGCACGCACCGTACACCTCCCTTAGTGGTATAGTATCTGAACGGATCAATATCTGATCCGATCAGATCTATACTAGTGTCCCCAGCAGTTTAGGGTTCCCAAAAACACAGTGTTAGTGGGATCAGCCCAGATACCTGCTAGCACCTGCGTTTTGCCCCTCCGCCTGCCCCAGCCCAGCCCACCCAAGTGCAGTATCGATCGATCACTGTCACTTACAAAACACTAAACACATTACTGCAGCGTTTGCAGAGTCAGGCCTGATCGCTGTGATTGCTAACAGTTTTTTTGGTAGCGTTTTGGTGAACTGGCAAGCGCCAGCGGCCTAGTACACCCCGGTCGTAGTCAAACCAGCACTGCAGTAACACTTGGTGACGTGGCGAGTCCCATAAGTGCAGTTCAAGCTGGTGAGGTGGCAAGCACAAGTAGTGTCCCGCTGCCACCAAGAAGAAGACAAACACAGGCCCGTCGTGCCCATAATGCCCTTCCTGCTGCATTCGCCAATCCTAATTGGGAACCCACCACTTCTGCAGCACCCGTACTTCCCCCATTCACATCCCCAACCAAATGCATTTGGCTGCATGATAGGCATTTTCTTTATGTCCTTACGAGTACCCCTACCCAACGAACCCCCTCAAAAAAGATGTCATGTCTACAGCAAGCGCGGATATAGACGTGACACCCGCTATTATTGTCCCTCCTGTCCTGACAATCCTGGTCTTTGCATTGGTGAATGTTTTGAACGCTACCATACACTAGTTGAGTATTAGCGTAGGGTACAGCATTGCACAGACTAGGCACACTTTCACAGGGTCTCCCAGGATACCATCGCATTTTTTTTTTTTTTTTTTTTTTTTTGCCACCTCAGTGATTATAGTTGGAGACCTGATCCACTTTATCAGTGTCATCTATGTCTCTCCTTTTTTTTTTCACATCATTTGTAGCTTACTTGACAGGTGTACATATCTTATATTCAATTTAACAAATACAAAAGGAAAAGAAACCCCAACCCCTATCCCTCTCTCCTACCCCACTCCCTCCCTCCCCCCCGCACCTCTTGTGTACATTAGTTGTTATCTCTATTTTTAGTCAATTCTTATTCTCAAACCTTCAGTAATACTCCATAGTTTTTTAAAGTCCTTCCAGTTTTGCCAATTGTTCCTCCCTTCTGCTGATTCAGCTTCACTTTCAGGTCCTCCTTCCTCCATATATCGAATCCCTTCTACTACATCAACCCACTCCCATATTAATGGGCCCTCTAGCTTCTGCCAATTTTTTGCTATGACCTTTTTTGCCGCATTCAACAGATGTGGTACTAGGGTGTTTTTATATATTTTTACCTCCCCTCCTATTCCGTGGTGTAACACTGTCCAGGGGTCTAATTTAACTTCTATCTTAGTTATTTGCTTAATATATCCCAAGATTTTTAGCCAGTAACGTTTGATTACAGGGCAGTCCCACCAAATGTGGGCCATGTTTCCTACACCTTTACACCCCCTCCAACACTCCGCTGCCTTGTCTTTTTGGTATTTACTTGCCTTATCCGGGGTAATGTACCAGCCTGTTAAGATTTTGTAGTTCATTTCGGCGACACTGATGTCAGTTGACGAACTATGGGTCAGCTCCAGGGTTTTCTTTAATCTATTACTATCTAACTGTACTCCTAATTCATTTCCCCATTTGGTGATAAATGGTGGTGTCTCCCTACTACTCTTCGCCAAGCCTAGTTTGTAAATTTTAGATATTATACCTTTAGTATTATTCAACACACATATCTTTTCCAACTCTGATAGCTCCTCCCCTGATCTTATTGGGTGTGGTAGGCGGCAGATAAAATGGCTTAACTGTAGGTATCTCCAGCGATCTAACACCCAGATATCTGTTTTGTGCTTTAATTCCTGAAACGTGGCTATCTTCCCCTCTTTAATAATATCTCTCAACTGTACTGTTCCCTTTTTTATCCAACTCCCCCCAATTTCCTTTTTACCAGGTGCAAAATAATCATTCTCTGAAAGTGAAATTAACGGAGAATTGTAAGTGTTATTTACTTGTTTGTAAACTATATCCCAAACTCTAAAAACCGCCTTTGTTAATGAATGTGTATTTATATCTAATACCCTATAGTGTGGGGGGTTCCAAATCAAGTGCCCTAAGTGCGCCTTACTCAAACTATTCTCTATATTCACCCATCTTTTCTGTGTGTTCTCTCTAAACCACTCTATCGCTCTTGAAACCAGTGTTGCCCTATAATAACCCTGAATATCAGGTATCGCCAAGCCCCCTTTTCTTTTTTCCTGTTTTAAGATGTCAAAAGACACTCTAGCCCTTCTGTTTTTCCAAACAGCTCTCATAATGATTGATTTCAATTTTTTAAAATAGTACTGAGGGATATTCAATGGGAGCATCTGTAGTTTATAGGTGATTTTAGGTAATAATATCATCTTTATGGCGTTAATACGTCTGACCCATGAAAGTGGTTTAGTTGTTATCCTTTTGCTCTCCAATTTTATTTCATCTAATAGTGGAATAAAATTTGCTTTGTAGATCTTCCCTAATGAATTAGCCAGTTTTATACCCAAGTAATTTATTTCTTTTTTCCATATAAATTTAAATTCCTTTTTCAACTTTCTTTCCTCCCTCTTTCCCAGGTTGATATTCAGGATTTCCGATTTTGCCAAGTTAATTTTGAAGTTTGATACTTCTCCATATTGCCTCATGACTCCGAGGACATTAGGCATTGAAATTCTGGGGTTGGTCATGAAGAGCAGAACATCGTCGGCAAAAGCCGCGATCTTGTGCTCCTCATCTCCAACCCTTATACCCCAAATATCCGGGTCCGCCCTAATCACTGACAACAGTGGCTCCAGGGAGAGAACGAAAAGCAGGGGGGACAAGGGACACCCCTGCCTCGTTCCATTTTCCATTTCAAAAGCCTCTGAAGGGGAGCCGTTGATTTTTATCGAGGCCGTAGGGTGGTTATACAGAGCGCGTATCCTATTAATCATTTTTGGACCTATGCCCATAGATTCCAGAGTTTGGAACATGAACCCCCAGTCTACTCTGTCAAACGCTTTCTCCGCGTCTATAGACAAGAGTAGACCTGGGGGTCCACTGTCCTTAATATGTTGCAGCAAGAGGAGTGCCCTCACTCCATTGTCTCGCCCCTCTCTTTTCGGGATGAACCCCACTTGGTCTGGATGTATCAGACCATTGAGGCTCTCTTTTAGCCGATTTGCTAAGACTCTGGCATATAGTTTAACATCAGTGTTGATCAGCGATATCGGCCTATAGCTAGAGCATAGTGTAGGATTTTTCCCTTCTTTTGGGATAACCGTGATCTCTGCTCTAAGAGCTTCTCTACTCAGGTCGAAATCTCTGCCCAACCCGTTCATGTACTCACAGAGTCTAGGGGTCAATATTTCTTTAAATTTTTTGTAATACCCACAGGTGAATCCATCGGGCCCCGGGCTTTTGCCTGAAGCTGATTCTGATATTGCTCTGTTGATTTCTTCTATCGTTATGGGGTTTTCTAAGGTATCTCTGTCGATCTCATTAATCTTCGGGAGGTTAGCTTTATTCAAGAATTCTACTATTTTCCTATCTTTTGCTCCTCTTAGCCTTGTATTTTTAGCTACTGAATATAATTCACTATAATATTCCTTAAAAGATTCCCCTATCTCTTTTGTTGTATGGAGCATTTCTCCTTTACTATTTTGGATTTTTTCAATATAGTTTCTAGTTTTTTTCTCTCTTATTGTTTTAGCTAGTAGTCTACTACTCTTGTTTCGACTCTGATAGTTTTCTTTCGCCACCTTGTGAAATGCTTTTTTTGTTTCTAGATCTGTATAATCCTTTAGCTCCTCCCTTTTTTCCACCAATTTTTGATAGACCCTTCTCCCTTGGCCTGAGCCCTTCTTATGTTCTTGCTCCAGATCGTATATTTCTTCAGTTAGTTTTTTAATTTGTTCCTTTGTTTCCCTTTTTCTCATTGCCCCTATCTTCATTATTACTCCCCTTATGTAGGCCTTGTGGGCCTCCCACAGGGATGACCCTGAGATCTCTGCTGTATCATTCGTTGAGAAATATTGTTTTAGTTCCTGTTCTATTTTCTCTACATTTGATACTTCTTGTAAAAGATCTTCGTCAAATCTCCAGGTTATTGGGGTTTTCTGATTTTCTGGGACATACAATCTCATACTAACTGGGGCGTGGTCTGATATGGTAATAACTTCTATCTTAGCCTCCACGACTCTTTCCAACAATGAATGTTCCGTCAATATATAATCAATCCTAGAGTACGTCCCGTGTGCAGAGGAATAGAACGAGAAATCCTTCTTATTTGGATTCATAATCCTCCATACATCCACCAGTTGACACGAATGCAGCTTCTGTTTTAGTTTCTTCAGTTTCCCATTCATTGTCCCCTGCGCACGAGACGTACTGTCTACCTCTGGAGCCATGCACACATTGAAATCACCCATCATAATCAGGCTACCTTCTTTAAACTCCATTAATTTCCCTAATATTGTTCCGAGAAAACCACTCGGCTCTTTGTTTGGTGCGTAAATATTTGCCAGTGTAACCTTCCATCCCTCCAAGGAACCTTTCAGGAATATATATCTTCCTCCCTGATCTATTAGCCTCTCTTCGACCTTAAAATGTATCCCTCTTGCTATCCCTATTGCCACTCCTCTCGCTCTTGATGTTATTGAGTCCCCGTAAAACCACGTTGGGTACATATTGGACTTTATCTTACTCTTGGAATAGTATGTTAAATGGGTTTCTTGGAGGAACACAACCTCAGCCTTATATCTCTCTAATTCCCTCAAGATCTTATATCTCTTAGTGGGCTCATTAAGACCCTTTACATTATAGGTCGTAAAATTTAATTTTCTCATCTCCTCACTTTTTTCTTTCTTTTTTTTCTTTTTGATTTTTGTTGGATCTGTATTACTGAGCTATTCTGAATTCTTTCTTTGTTATCTTCTTTCCTTCCTTCTTCCCTCTTACTTCCTTGTACACCGGGTTCCCCTTTCCCTTCTCCTCTCCCCAACCCCCCCTCCCTACCCCTCAGCCACCCCCTGGCTCCCCATTCGCCCAGCGCCATGGATACCATGGAGCCTAACGAATCACATGTTTGAGGTGGGAGCCCGAGTGTGCCCTTTACCCCCCCCTGCCTGGTGTTTTAAGCAGAGAGGGGCAATCCAGATACCACAGAAACTCCTCCTCCCTCCCGCCACCCTTCCACTCCACCAATCTACTAAACCAGCCCGCCCCTCCCCCCCCCCCCACACACACACCCCCAGTCATCCCTCCACCCAGCCCGGCAGCTCTGGTTCTTTCATATCAAGCCTATCACAGAAGTCCTTTAAATCCTCTGGGAACCTCAATCTTGCCGATCTTCCATCTTTAAAGCCCCTCAAGCACGCCGGAAAACCCCAGCTATACTTAATGTTTAGTTCTCTCATCTGATCTAATAAAGGCTTCAAAAGCCTTCTCCTAGCGAGGGTTTCGGGAGCGAGATCTGTATAGATTTGGATCTCTGACCCTTCAAATTTTACCGGGGGTTTGCCTCTCATTTTGGATAGGATTAGAGCTTTGTCTTCATAGTACCTAAAGCGAATTATTATATCTCTCGGCCTCTGGTGGTCCGAGTTGAATAATTTCCCAACTCGGTGAGTCCTTTCTATTTTAGGGAATTCCTTATCCTCCTCTCCTAACAGAGGCCCCAATATTTGGGGGATCGTCCTTCTCAGATCTTCTCCTTTGTTTTCTGGGACATTACGGAGTCTTATGTTTTGTCTCCTATCTCGGTTTTCCTGATCCTCGATCTTGTATAGGATTATCTTCTGATTTTGTCTAGAAGTTTTAATTTGTTCTTTGAGGTTTATTATCTCCTTTTCCAATTCTTCCGTTTTTTTTTCCGTTGTTTCTACCCTTTCCAATAAGCTTCCCAGGTCTGCTCTCACCAGGCCTATTTCTACTTTTATTGAGAGCTCAAGGTTTTTGAGCATGTCTCTCATTTCCTCCTTTGAAAGCATTGGGGCACTTGTTCTTCTCTCTTCCACCCGACTTAAATCCCCTTCACTTTCCACTATTGAATTTTCCTTTGATTGGATCGTTTTGTCCCCTGTTTTATCTGGGGTTCCCCCTCTTCCTTCTGTCCTTGAACCTCCTTGGGCCCCTTGCTCCCCTCCTTTTGGACTCCCACATTGGGACATGAACTGTTTTATTGAGCTTCCAGCTGTCCTATCCCTCGGCGTTTTTGGTGCCCCCCCTTTTTTTGTTGTTGCTTTATTCATTCCTCCCTTCTTCCTCTGACCCCCTGTTGGTTTCCCCAGGATTAACTGAACTTCCTCCCTCCTCTTGTAGGTATGGATCCTTCAGGGGTATCAGCCCTGATGATTGTTTTCTGGGACCTGCTCCAGACAGTATGCCGCCTTTATACTATTAAGTTGTTTAATCAGGGGGGGGGGGGTGGGAGAAACACCTCCCAGGATATAACCCAGGCCTTCTAGGGACCCGTACCTCAGAGATGCCTCGCTCTTATCAGTCCCCAATCTGGGATCTTCTGTTTTGGAACCCTTTTCACAGATTTAAAACAGGCTTCATTGCTCCACCAGGCTAAAGTACACCCCCAAAACCATGGCTTCAATCAATTTACTTCTGTCCCCGTTATGTCCGGCGAAATGTTAGCAGGTTATTAGTAATGATATTAGTGATGACACCCAAGCTGAGGGATTCAAACCAAACAATTACTCCAGACACCTTATCCTTCATTAACCTCTCATGCGGTTATGGCAGGCTGTGAAGAAAATTTTCCTTATATGGTCATGTCTGCAGATTTCCAGTACAGTAATAGCTTTAGCTACTATCCCCCTTCAAATAACTTTTATCATCTTCATAACAGGTAGTGTAGTAGGGTCTTACTTATAATATCAAGACTGAGGGTTTCAAACAGATACAGCGGCTTCAGCTGCCGTCTTTAGTCATTAGCTTCTGTCACCATTATATCAGGCAATTATAGTAAAGTGTCACTAATACAAATAAACGGAAATTATAAACAGAGCTGTTCCTACGTTACCGCCACCGGACTCAGCAGAAATCCAACGGGGTCTCACGTTGCCTGATGAATGTTGTGGTACGACAGAGGGGGGGAGCCGGGGGGGGGGGGGAAGGGGGGGGACGCCGTCAAATCCTCCCTTCCTCTCTGTCTGTGCTGAATCCGCAGCCGCCTCCCATGTCCCGACAGCGGCGTGTGGAGCGGCGTGTGGAGCTTCGGTAACCTTCCCCTGTTAGAATCTGGGGACCGCAGCAGCAGCGCTCGTAGTGGCGTTCGGGGATCTTCCTCCCCCCTTTAGCCTGCGGGCATATCCTGTGTAGCGGCCGGATGGACGCGCTCCGGGGATCCTAGGAGAGTCTGCTTCTCCGTCTGACACCCTCACCTCCCTCCCTCCGTGATGCGCGCTACGTCATCACGCCCCCGTCCCATACCATCGCATTTTGAGGGACCCGAACCTGGAACCGGTTACAGTTCTAAAAGTTACAGTTACAAAAAAAAGTGTAAAAAAAAAAAACCACAAAAAAAATATAAAATAAAAAAAAATAGTTGTCGTTTTATTGTTCTCTCTCTCTCTATTCTCTCTCTATTGTTCTGCTCTTTTTTACTGTATTCTATTCTGCAATGTTTTATTGTTATTATGTTTTATCATGTTTACTTTTCAGGTATGTAATTTTTTATACTTTACCGTTTACTGTGTTTTATTGTTAACCATTTTTTTGTCTTCAGGTACGCAATTCACGACTTTGAGTGGTTATACCAGAATGATGCCTGCAGGTTTAGGTATCATCATGGTATCATTCTTTTCAGCCAGCGGTCGGCTTTCATGTAAAAGCAATCCTAGCGGCTAATTACCTCTAGACTGCTTTTACAAGCAGTGGGAGGGAATGCCCCCCCCCCACTGTCTTCCGTGTTTTTCTCTGGCACTCCTGTCTCAACAGGGAACCTGAGAATGCAGCCAGTGATTCAGCCAGCTGACCATAGAGCTGATCAGAGACCAGAGTGCTCCAAACATCTCTATGGCCTAAGAAACCGGAAGCTACGAGCATTTCATGACTTAGATTTCGCCGGATGTAAACAGCGCCATTGGGAAATTGGGAAAGCATTTTATCACACCGATCTTGGTGTGGTCAGATGCTTTGAGGGCAGAGGAGAGATCTAGGGTCTAATAGACCCCAATTTTTTCAAAAAAGAGTACCTGTCACTACCTATTGCTATCATAGGGGATATTTACATTCCCTGGGATAACAATAAAAAAGATTTAAAAAAAAATAAAATGAAAGGAACAGTTTAAAAATAAGATAAAAAAGCAAAAAAATAATAAAGGAGAAAAAAAAAAAAAAAAAAGCACCCCTGTCCCCCCCCCCCGCTCTCGCGCTAAGGCGAACGCAAACGTCGGTCTGGCGTCAAATGTAAACAGCAATTGCACCATGCATGTGAGGTATCACCGCGAAGGTCAGATCGAGGGTAGTAATTTTAGCAGTAGACCTCCTCTGTAAATCTAAAGTGGTAACCTGTAAAGGCTTTTAAAAATGTATTTATTTTGTTGCCACTGCACGTTTGTGTGCAATTTTAAAGCATGTCATATTTGGTATCCAAGTACTCGGCCTAAGATCATCTTTTTTATTTCATCAAACATTTGGGCAGTATAGTGTGTTTTAGTGCATTAAGATTTAAAAAAGTGTGTTTTTTCCCCAAAAAATGCGTTTGAAAAATCACTGCTCAAATACTGTGTGGAAAAAAAAAATGAAACGCCCACCATTTTAATCTGTAGGGCATTTACGTTAAAAAAAATATATAATGTTTGGGGGTTCAAAGTAATTTTCTTGCAAAAAAAAAAAAAAATGTTTTCATGTAAACAAAAAGTGTCAGAAAGGGCTTTGTCTTCAAGTGGTTAGAAGAGTGGGTGATGTGTGACATAAGCTTCTAAATGTTGTGCATAAAATGCCAGGACAGTTCAAACCCCCCCCCCCCCAAATGACCCCATTTTGCAAAGTAGACACCCCAAGCTATTTGCTGAGAGGCATGTTGAGTCCATGGAATATTTTATATTGTGACACAAGTTGCGGGAAAAAGGCAAATTTTATTTATTTTTTTGCACAAAGTTGTCACTAAATGATATATTGCTCACACATGCAATGGGAATATGTGAAATTACACCCCAAAATACATTCTGTTGCTTCTCCTGAGTACGGGGATACCACATGTGTGAGACTATTTGGGAGCCTAACCAAGCACCGCCTTCAGGCTTTCTAAGGGTGTACATTTTTGATTTCACTCTTCACTGCCTATCACAGTTTCGGAGGCCATGGAATGCCCAGGTGGCACAAAACCCCCCCAAATGACCCTATTTTGGAAAGTAGACACCCCAAGCTATTTGCTGAGAGGTATAGTGAGTATTTTGCAGACCTCACTTTTTGAAAATTGAAAAAAGAAAAAAAAATTTTTTTTCTTGTCTTTCTTCATTTTCAAAAACAAATGAGAGCTGCAAAATACTCACCATGCCTCTCAGCAAATAGCTTGGGGTGTCTACTTTCCAAAATGGGGTCATTTGGGGGGGGGGGGTGCCACCTGGGCATTCCATGGCCTCCGAAACTGTGATAGGTAGTGAAGAGTGAAATCAAAAATTTACACCCTTAGAAATCCTGAAGGCGGTGATTGGTTTTCGGGGCCCCGTACGCGGTTAGGCTCCCAAAAAGTCCCACACATGTGGTATCCCCGTACTCAGGAGAAGCAGCTGAATGTATTTTGGGGTGCAATTCCACATACGCCCATGGCCTATGTGAGCAATATATCATTTACTGACAACTTTTTCTATTTTTTTTTTTTTTGTCATTATTCAATCACTTGGGACAAAAAAAATGAATATTCAATGGGCTCAACATGCCTCTTAGCAATTTCCTTGGGGTGTCTACTTTCCAAAATGGGGTCATTTGGGGGGGGGGGGGGTTGTACTGCCCTGCCATTTTAGCACCTCAAGAAATGACATAGCCAGTCATAAACTAAAAGCTGTGTAAATTACAGAAAATGTACCCTAGTTTGTAGCTATAACTTTTGCGCAAAACAATAAATATACGCTTATTGACATTTTTTTTTTACCAAAGACATGTGGCCGAATACATTTTGGCCTAAATGTATGACTAAAATTGAGTTTATTGGATTTTTTTTATAACAAAAAGTAGAAAATGTCATTTTTTTTCAAAATTTTCGGTCTTTTTCTGTTTATAGTGCAAAAAATAAAAACCACAGAGGTGATCAAATATCAAAAGAAAGCTCTATTTGTGGGAAGAAAAGGACGCAGATTTCGTTTGGGTACAACATTGCATGACCGCGCAATTATCAGTTAAAGCGACGCAGTGCCAAATTGTAAAAAGTGCTCTGGTCAGGAAGGGGGTAAATCCTTCCGGGGCTGAAGTGGTTAAATGACAGAATATAAACCAAAAATCCAGAAAAAAACAATACAAATGTTATAGAGTTGCAGTTCAGTGAGTAAAATAAGTATTTGATCCCCAAGCAAAATATGACTTCGTACTAGGTGGAGAAACCCTTGTTGGCAAGCACAGAGGTAAGACGTTTCTTGTAGTTGGTTACCGAGTTTGCACACATCTCAGGAGGGATTTTGGTCCACTCTTCTTTACAGATATTCTCCAAATCCTTAAGGTTTCTTGGCTGTCCCTTGGCAACTCGAAGTTTCAGCTTCTTCCATAAATTTTCTATAGAATTAAGATCTGGAGACTGACTAGGCCACACTATGACCTTAATGTGCTTCTTCTTGAGCCACTCCTTTCTTGCATTGGCGGTAAGTTTTGGATCATTGTCATGCTGGAAGACCCATCCATGACCCATCCTCAGTGTTCGGGCTGAAGGAAGAAGGTTCTCCTTCAACATGGGCCCGTAATGCAGCAAAGTCAGCCTGTATCTTTAGCAGAGAAGCAGCCCCAAAACATAATGTTTCCACCTCCATGCTTGACCTTAGGTATGGTGTTCTTAGGGTTATAGTCAGCATTTTTCTTTCTCTAAACAGTCTAGTTAATGCCAAAGAGCTCAATTTTGGTCTCATCTGACCACAGCACTTTCTCCCAATACTTCTTTGAATCATTTACTTGTAGATGTTCATTGGCAAACTTCAAACAGGCCTGTATATGTGCCTTCTTGAGGAGGGGGACCGTGCAGGCACTGCAGGATTTCAATCCATGGCCGCGTATTGTATTTCGAGCGCCCAGCATGTCTGATTGGAATGTTCATTTCAAGGTCAAAGCATGGGAACAATTGGAACATGCGATGATGCCCTCTCCCGTACACCAACTCCCCTGGATTACTAGCAGGCATACCCCGTCATCATGTAAATCTCACCTTCTCATTAACTCTACGCTAGTAACCTTCAGAGAAGCCTGCCGTAAATATATAATCTCGTCTATCCCAGGTCCTCAAGACCGATTCACCAAAATCCGGACTTCCCACCAGGTATGTCTGCCTCCTTTCTCCTAGACGTCTGGCTGTATCCCACTATCCACGCAGAACAAGAACAATCACTTTCTTCCTAGATGATAAATAAGCCATTCCCATTCTGGTCTTACACCCAAATTCAACACTTTCTGGACAGATCCCAACCAGGAACCTACTGGTCCAGACAGCTTACACCATTTTGAGTCAATATGTTTAAGACAAGAACCCCAAAGACACCTAAACTCTGACATATATGCCATGCTCTTTGTCGATCATGACCCTAAATCTAATGCAGCAAGCCACAGGTGGGAACAAGAACTATCTGTAGATTTCTCCAAGTGGGAAAGTATCTACGCATATATTCACAAGGGGACAGGAAATGTCTACATGCAAGAAAACGGATTCAACATTTTTTCCAGATGGTATAGGACTCCCCTTAAGCTACATAAGATCTAACCTACAATCTCCCCCAGTACTGGAATTTTGGTGAAGAGTTAGGATTGCTTTTGCACATCTGGTGGTCTTGCTCTCAAAACCAACCATTCTGGACAGAAGTTTACCATCCCACAAATCAAATCACCACTTTCGCTTTAAGATATTCACTGGCACAATGTCTGCTTCACCACTCCACAATGCCAAGAAAGACATACCTACGCTCTTTAGCCATGCAACTTGTGAATGCGGCCAGGTTATGCATCCCAGCCCGATGGAGTTCATCGGATCCCCCGAACATTGCAGACTGCTTTCAACTGTTAGGGGCAACTCTTAAACAAGTTGCTTTAAGTTTATATTGCTTTGTCAAATTATTGCTTCTATAAGAATAATGACACGGAGTCAGATTAGTCTGTGTCACAGTCCAGAGCAAAAGAGAACTGCACCCTTTACTTCTTTCAAAGACCTTTTATAGGCAGCTCTACAAGCAGTAATCTTATCGGCATTACCAAATGAGGTACAAAGAGTTTCTTATCAGCGAACATGTAATGATTATTCAGCAGTTCCAAATTCCATCTAGATACAGATTGATACGTACACAGAAGAGAAAAGCACAAACAATTTAAATAGAACAATTGATACGTACACAGAAGAGAAAAAGCACAAACAATTTAAATAGAACAATTGATACGTACACAGGTAAGAAAAAGCAGAAACAATTAAAGTGGAACTCTAAGTCATTATTTCAACCCTATCAATTTCCCCCTTTGACATCATCCTCTCCCTCCCCCTGGGTCCTCATGAATAAATTCTAGTCAGTTTTTCCCCAGAGTCCTTTCCCTGACCGCGAGTTGTCAGAGGGGTAGAACCCATCCCCCTAGGTATTACCAACATCTTAAAATTCAAGATGAGGAGTTTTATAGGAGTAGGGTGATGTCAATACACATTTATCGGTATGTCTATTCTCCTAATTTTCATATTTATTTTCCTGTATACATATATATTTGTGATTGTAAGTGATATTAATATTAGAATAATAATTACCATTGGACTTAACAACCAGTGAAAGGTATTGGTTGCTGTAGAAGACATTCCACTGAATATATCCCACCAATGTGGTACAGTATCCTGTTGTATCTGTGAGGAAAGATGTACTAGTCTACCTTTGTCAATAATTGCGGATACAAGGTTATTCTGTAGGGTATGTTCTAGTGTTAATTACCTACATTATAATCCTTATTCATCTCATATCCTGAATCATTTGCTACTTTAGGATCATCTATAGCCCATTCGAAAGTTGTTGTTTCCTCTACTTCAAGTACATTAATACCAGGAGTCCATGCATATATTTGTAAAACAACAATCTTCAACAAAAAAATATGTAAGTAGATATTTCATCATGTTGTTTTCTCGGGTTGTTTCTTGCAATGTGATGCTTGTATCCAGGTAGGTTTTCCTTCCAGCTTTACTGAGGTGGCTGTGGTCAAGAGTACTTGGTAAGGACCTTCAAGCCTGGGTTCCAATGTCTTTCTGGTGTGTTTCTTTACATATACATAATCCCCTGGTAGCAGCGTATGTGTACCTGTTATTGAATTAGGGTCTGGAAGAGAAGAATACACACTTTTGTGGATCTTAGTTAGACGTTGTTGTAATTGTATCACATATGCAGTCAAACTATCACATTGCAATTGCATACTCTGTGGAAAGTATAAACCTAATCTAGGTGCATTCCCAAAAAGTATTTCGTATGGGGATAATCCTGTTTTTCCTGTTGGAGTGTACCTTATAGAGAATAAAGCCAGAGGCAGGCATTCTGGCCAAGGCTTGTTTAACTCTTGCATGGCTTTTTGTATTTTTAGCTTTATTGTCCCATTTACTCTCTCCACTGATCCTGAACTCTGTGGGTGGTAAGGGGTGTGAAAACTTTGTTGAACCCCTAACATAGTCATCACATTCTGCATGATTTCTCCTGTAAAGTGTGTCCCCCTATCTGATTCTATGGTTTCAGGAAGACCAAACCTAGGTATTAACTCAGTGATCAGTTTCATAGCTGTGGCTTTAGCTGTAGCTGATTTTACTGGATAACTTTCGGGCCAACCTGAGAATAAATCGATACACACAAGGAAAAATTCAAAGGGGCCGCTCTTAGGCATTTGTATGTAATCAATTTGCAGTCTCTGGAAGGGGTATTGGGCCCGGACCTGGTGTTTTCGTGGGGTTTTCACTTTCTGTCCTGGGTTATTCAGGAGACAGATTTGGCAGGCTGCACAGTAGTTTCTTGCAGTGCTACTGAATCCAGGGGCGAGCCATCCTTGGTTCACAATCCTATACATGGAATTGGAACTGACGTGTGTGGGTAGGTGAACTGCCGCTGCCATTGCTGGGTACAGAGAGGCAGGTAGGCATATTTTGCCTCCTTCCCTCCATACATTGTCAAGGTCTGGTGCTGCTCCCATCCTGGCCCACTTATCTTTCTCGCTCTCCCCTGCTTGCTCCTGTAATTTACTCAACTGCTGCCATGTTGGTTCTGGGATACTCACCTCTACCGCTGCTAAGGTCTCAGGGCTTCCTTCCCCTAGAGCTGCCTGTTTTGCAGTCAAATCTGCAAATGCATTTCCTTTTGCCTCAATTGTTTTTGCTCTCGTGTGTGCCGCTATCTTCATAATGGCCACTCGTTTAACCTTTTGAAGATTGTTCAGGACTCTCTTAATCCCTTCTCCATGTTTTACAGGTGTACCTGCTGCTGTCAGATAACCTCTAGCCCTCCATATGTGGCCATAATCGTGTGCTACACCATAAGCGTAGGCAGAGTCAGTGTAAATATTCCCTTCTCGTCCTTTTAAGTATTCTAGGGCTTGTTCTAAAGCTTTTAATTCTGCTTCTTGTGCTGACATGTGGGCTGGTAAGGGCTGTGCTTCAATCACCTGTGTATCAGTCACTACAGCATACCCTGTGTGATATTTACCCTTGTCATCAGCAAACCTGCTGCCATCTATATACAAGGTGTACTCAGCGTTTAAAATTGGTGTATCTGTAACGTGTGGGAATCCCATTGTCTCCTGTTCCATGAGCTGAAAACAATCGTGTTCATCTACTTCTTTAAACAAAAGAGTGTCAGTGTCCTCATTTCTTTTCTCACTAGTACTATTAGTACTATCATTCCCCCTTGCCAAATCTGGTGACTGAAGAGGCAAAAAGGTGGCCAAATTTAAGGTTGTACAGCGCTGAAAAGTGACATTTGGAGGTAAGAGTAAAGTACACTGTAACCTTAATTGCCTAGCCATTGAAATGTGTTTGGGCTGTACCTGAGACAAGATTGCATGTATGTCATGTGTGGTATGCACTACGACTGGATTGTCTAGAACAATCTCTGATGACTTATCTATGATAATTGACACTGCAGCTACCGCCCGTACACAAGACGGTGAACCTCTAGATACTGGATCTAATGCTGCTGAAAAGTAAGCGACTGGTCTTTGTTTTACATGTGCCTGTGTCAGAACACCTGTGGCGTGTCCAGTGATCTCAGCAATGTACAGATTAAATATCTTGGTGTAATCTGGTATACCAATAGCCGGGGCAGAAATCAACAACTTTTTCAAAGTGATAAACGATTCATAAGCTACTTCTGTAAGCATATACGGTACAATTTTCAAACAATCGTATAATGGCTGCATCAAAGCACTAGCATGTGGTACCCACTGTCTACAATATGACACGATACCTAAAAACATACGCAATTGTTTGAAATTCCGTGGGGGTAACATTCCCTTTATCACTTGAACCCTCTCCTCAGTGAGATGTCTCGTACCCTGTGATATACAATGTCCCAAAAAGATAACTTTTTCCTGACACACTTGCAACTTTTTCTTATTAACCTTGCAACCTTTTTCTGCCAAAAATCGCAACAAATTAAGGGTGGTGTGCAGGCTTTCAGTCTTTCACTTATCTGTGGAATTAATCCCTCCATAAATTGTCTATTGAAGGCTCGGATTGTGACTGGCAGGGCCAAGTCCAATCCCTCATCTGCCATCATACTTTCCATAGATAAGTAAAATTCCGATACAGTCTGTCCTGGCATTTGCTTCATGGGTGATATGGACCCCCTCTCCTGTTGTTTTGCCTGACAGAAAGCTTCTAATCTAGCAATAAAAGGGGCCCTTGAGTCTATGTGTCTGACGTGTCCTGTCTCCAGATTGCCATCCCCCTCAGCTCGGTCTGCAGGTCAGTCATAAACTGGTTAAACAGGGTCAGAGTCATTTTATGTCTGCATAAATCCTCCTCATCCTGCCAGGTTGCTTCATGTGTATTCATTAACTGTGTCACAAATCTACAGAAAGCAGCTGGCTTTGCTATAATGCGTGTATCAGTGCGTACGGGAGCTACAGTTTCTGGATGAGGTTTTTGTGCCCCACAATGCTGACAAACCCATCCTCTCCCCTCAAGTACAGGATATATCTTGTGTGGTTTACGTTCTATGTCAGTATATGGGGGTGGGATGGCTGAGCTAAGATTATTTAAAATTTCAACATTTTTTGTTCTTCTATCTTTCATATCCCAACCATCACAGTCTGGATTATATTTCCACCCCTCTTCTTTTGCTCTATTTGAAACCTTAATTAAGCATTGAACCTGACTCATCCATTGCTTCTCTAACACCTCTCCTTGTCTGTCCCTTTTTATTTCACTTTTTTTTCACTATTTTTTTCACTATTTCACTCCATACATCCGGGTCTAAACCCGCTGCTCCTTTCACCTTAAATTTACGAAGGACATCCTTTAAGTCCTATGCTTCATCTTTCCCACAGATGTTTTTAATTATCTGTGGCACCGTATAGTGGGCCACAATTCCCTGACGGGGTTTTGTGTTCCTCTGGCCCATTCTAACAGTCCTGCCTAGGTAGCGTGTGGGACACTTAGTGTACAATATAATGCGGCTACAACATATACAAGAATGAATAATTACTTTATATGCTAGCCCAATAACAAACCAGCTAAGTTACACTAGTTCCTCGTTGCCTTCCTCCTAGGGTGCTAGAATACTAAAAACCTCTCCGGAATGAGATTTCTGAAACCGAATTACCTTATATGCTAGCCCAATAATAAATAATTACTTTATATGCTAGCCCAATAACAAACCAGAATGCGGCTACAACATATACAAAAATGCGGCTACAACATATACAAGCATTCCTTTAAGTGGCCAGGTATCTGACTTTATGGAGACCTTATTCCCTCCCCGTATCTGGGATCCCTCTCATGCACTCTTATCCCTGCTTTATGGAGCAGACAGGGCTTATACTCTCAACCCGTCTATGGTTTATGAGTTAGATGTGAGGTTAAGCATAAGCGTCAGACCCCCAAAGTCCTCTTGCGAGGTAAGGGCGCATTCCGTTGCTTAGTTCGGCAATCCCCTTCTAACTCATACCATCCTTGACAAGGCTCATTCACTTTCTCAACAAGACAGACAAGACAGACAACAAATAAATAAATAATTCCAGCAATATAAACCAAAATATGCAGTAATTCTAGACTCACCACTACAGAGGCTGGTGTTTTAAAACCAGGAGAACCGTAACTGACAGAACGGATAGGCACAAATCAGGGGAGCACAGAATATAAGAAAAAAAAAGCTTTTTCTTACCTGGCCAGGTTTTTGATCTGTGGTTCCCGGAATGCCTATTCCTTTTTGTTCCGTCAGCGTAGCTCAGCCACCTCTTGTAGTATCATCGGTGAGTCCCTGTTCAGGCGCCAAAATGTTAGGGGCAACTCTTAAACAAGTTGCTTTAAGTTTATATTGCTTTGTCAAATTATTGCTTCTATAAGAATAATGACACGGAGTCAGATTAGTCTGTGTCACAGTCCGGAGCAAGAGAGAACTGCACCCTTTACTTCTTTCAAAGGCCTTTTATAGGCAGCTCTACAAGCAGTAATCTTATCGGCATTACCAAATGAGGTTAAGGTACAAAGAGTTTCTTATCAGCGAACATGTAATGATTATTCAGCAGTTCCAAATTCCATCTAGATACAGATTGATACGTACACAGAAGAGAAAAGCACAAACAATTTAAATAGAACAATTGATACGTACACAGAAGAGAAAAAGCACAAACAATTTAAATAGAACAATTGATACGTACACAGGTAAGAAAAAGCAGAAACAATTAAAGTGGAACTCTAAGTCATTATTTCAACCCTATCACAACGAATCACAAAAATCGCAGAACTGGAGGAACTTATCCATCAAGCGAAAAATACCCCCTCTAAATTCTTGGACACATGGTCCTGTTGGATACATTTCATCACGACAGATGACTACAAGACATAGTTACATAGTAGGTGAGGTTGAAAAAAGACACAAGTCCATCAAGTCCAACCTATGTGTACAATGAAAAAATGGAAAGAGGAAAACCAAATATCACAACACCACATCCCAATTTTATATCCATTTAAAGAAAATGGACTTTGAGGTAACTACCCTCGGGACTTTAATGGTGTATGTATAAATAAGGGAATATCAATTCATCAATAATTTTGAATAAAACTAAATTTTTTATTTAGACAATGTTTAAAAGACATAAGACCCAATAGAATACAAAAAATTCATAAAATCCATATCACGAAAGAATACCACTTTTCTCAACATGTTTCACTCTGTGGAGCTTCTTCAGTAGACTTATCGTGTGGCATCATCATATTATACTAAAATTTCAGAAACAAATGATCAAGTATTAGATACAACTGAATCATGGATCAACTTTAAGTCAATTGTTTTCACTAGAGTAGAAAAAGCATATAGCGAGAGAAGATTTTTTTACACTTTTGCAGAAGGACATGAACACAAACAAAGAATATGACCATGGAGCTACTGAATAGAAAAGGACCTTACCCAACTAATAATTTCAATAGATATCACTCAAGGCTAGAAATCACAATCTGTTAGAAGTATATCCCATGAGTTACATCCCTTCAAGAACGGGCCTCAAAAAGCGTTTGCAGAGACATACAAAGATGATCACTTTGGGAAGTCTTTTCTGGTGAGGAAAAGACTGACAAAAAAGTATCAATGAGAGTATATACAGTGACTGAAAAAAAAAAAATTATATATAATCTCAGAAAGAGATATGTATATGTGTAAAAGTGGGATAAATCTTAAGGTTACCTTAAAGACATTGATGTGTAGAATCAATACTGTCTGGCAGTCACATCAAAAGTGTTGACTGGAATAATTCACTTCAAGAATGGGATGTGCAGGGTAAGGAAAACACAAGATACTAGGTATATGGAAGACTTGAAAAAGGGAGAAACTATGTTCATCCAAAGCAAGCCAAATTCTGAAAGGTATATTGGGTAAGGAAACCTAAAGGGAACAATGGATAATCAATGATAAAAGATCTGACAGCTTGCTGGATTGACATTTCATACATAGAGATGCCAGAGTGTTAAATAACCATCAAGTTCATTAAATACCAAAACGTAATGCAAACATACCTTGATGGGGATTGGAACACAAGCTTGGGGGCCAGCAGGAGAGGAAAATACCTCCCGTCCTAGTTGACAGAAAGTGACGGGGAAAGGAAAAACAGTTCCCCGCATATGTATAGTACTCCGACGCGGCAGCGGCTGACGTCACCACCGCAGATGTGAAGGGAGTGTAATTGCGCATGCACCCGCAGTCAGACGGTCGGCATCAGTCGTCGCGCATCAGGCGTGTATCCACTGACGACCATTTTAGAAAGTCCTATGCCCATAAACAGATGTTGGAAAGGGCAAAAACCGATGGGAGAACACAAAGCTGGATGGGATAAATCCAATTCAGGAATCGGGACCCCGAGGGGATAACAGGGACTGGAAAATAGCTGATGGGGCAGAAATGGCAAAATGACACACGGAGGGCATTGTAGAAAAAAGGACTTAAAACACAAGTAATAATTGGCATAGCACTGCCACATGGGTTATTTATTGTAATATTTGAAGAAGTTGTTTAATCTATGAGAGCTATGGCATGGAGATGGGCTGGACCAGCCTGTCTCAACAAGAGTTCCTTCAGAGGTTGGTAGGGGTTTCAGGAGCAATTAACAAACTTTGCCTGTAAAGGGGGCATCGTAAGGAGCATTCTGCCATCTACTCCATCAATCTAAGGGGGCCCTTCTCCCACTGACCATCAATGTAAGAGGGTCTTGTTCCCACTAACTACCAATGTAGAGGGGCACTTCTTCACTGACCACCAATGTGGGGGAGCACTACAGTTTCTACTGTCTGCATTTTTTTTTGGCTATTATTTGTTTCACTTCATTATTATTACAGAAAATAATTTTGTTATTTAGTACAACCCTGGGTGTCAAATACAATAAGCATGCCACGTGCCTTATTCTTTTATTCATTATTATATATTAACCTACTATGCTAATGTACCATGAGCTGTAGATATAATCATCATTAGCAGAGGTTCTGAGACCTAAAAGTTATATTAAGGGTTTAAGGTAGAGAAAGGCTGTGTGAGACTGTAGTATTGATGAATTGGGTATTTTGTAGAGATGGAAAATTATGGAGACGTTGTTTAGGCCTAAATCCATTTTTTTTATCCTCAATACTGTCAAGATCCGTATATTTCTTACATTTGTATCAGTTGGTCTGTTCAGATTTCATTGTTATGAATGGCCAAGAATAAGGGCCCTGTCTAAAATACAGTATGACCAGAGAGGAAATGCAAGCTATTCAAAGGATGGATAATCATGATTTCATAATCGGACAAGCAGATGGGGAGGGGGGGGGGGGGGGGCTTGTTATACAACATTGGGGAGACTAAATGAGGTTTACAGGTTGCTCTCTGATAAGAAAAAATACACTAAGATCTCCCATGACCCTACTATTAAATATAAGGAAGGAATAAAAAATATTCTACAAAGGGCCTTCTTAATGGCTTTCATAGTAAAATAGAGTACAGGCATACCCTGCTTTGCGTACCCTCGCGCGTACAGACACATTGGTGTCTATGGGAAATCTCAGTCAGGTGAACTCTTTACGTCTGGAGGAAATTTGACCTCTACATAAGGAAAGACGACTTTACAGTGAGAGATGTGAAATAGACTCCCTCAAGCATTAGTTCTGGCCAGCTTTGTAGATTGTTTTAAAAAAAAAATAGCTGGATGCATTCATGTATGCCAAAAATAACAACTGTATATTAACATTTATAGGTAATAACACCAGAGATTTTTGATCCAGGGAATATCCAATTGCACCCTGTGGGATCAGGAAGGATTTTTCCCCCTGCTGTAGCAAATTGGACCATGCTTTATTGATTTTTTTATTTTTTTTGCCTTCTGGATCAACTGTGGATATATGATTGTGTACAGTATATGGAGTTTTTTTAATGTATTTTTTTCTATTGGTTTATCTAGATAGACTTGTGTCTGTTTTTCAACCCAACTAACTATGTAACAATATATGGAAGTAACAGTAATTCAAGCATACACTATATTACCAAAAGTATTGGGACACCTGCCTATACACACACATGAACTGTAATGGCATCCCAGTCTTAGTCCGTAGGGTTCACTATTGAGTTAGCCCACCCTTTTGCAGCTATAACAGCTTCAACTCTTCTGGGAAGGCTGTCCACAAGGTTTAGGAGTGTGTCTATGGGAGTGTTTGATAAAGTCACGTGACGCAACGCGTTGGGAGGAGCCAGGTGACGTCATCCAATACACAGTGCCAGCGGTGAGAGGAAGGAAAACGAGATCTCTCCTGATTGTCTCATGAAGCGCTGTTTTTCCTTTCAAAATAGTACAATTGTCTGGTGTATGGAGGATTGAGATCATTACAAGTTTTTGCTGCTACATTTTATTTTCTCTCATGTACTTTTATCTGGAGTTTCGTATGAAGATTAATATAATAACAATTTGGTAGTTTATCTGGTGGGACTTTGAATTGATATCACTTGTTTTTTATTTTGATAATTTTTATTTTTATTATATATATACAGAAGTTGATTATTAGCACACTTATAATTATTATAATTATTATTGGTTTTTGAGTGTTAATCAGAGCACTTTATCACATAAGAGCTGCTGTTAATCATTTGGATATTTCCTATATTTTCACGGATTTGTAGGCACATATATTTATAGTTCTTTTTATCAATACTATTTTTCATATTTTATTATACAATACACCGAGTTTATTTACTTAGTTATCAGCGCTTTAGTACACTTTTTTCATTTATGGGATTGTTTGACCATTCTTCCGGAAGTGCATTTGTGAGATCAGGCACTGTCTGGCTCGCAGTCTCCGCTCTAATTCATGCTAAAGGTGTTCTGTCGGGTTGAGGTCAGGACTCTGTGCAGGCCAGTCAAGTTCCTCCACCCCAAACTTGCTCATCCATGTCTTTATGGACCTTGCTTTGTGCACTGATGCGCAGTCATGTTGGAACAGGAAGGGGCCATCCCAAACTGTTCCCACAAAGTTGGGAGCATGAAATTTCCAAAATGTCTTAGAATGCTGACTCGATAAGTCCCTTTACTGGAACTAAGGGGCCAAGCCCAACCCCTGAAAAGCAACCCCACACCATAATCCATCCCTCCTCCACCAAATGGTTTGGACCAGTGCACAAAGCAAGGTCCATAAAGACATGGATAAGCGAGTTTGGGGTGGAGGAACTTGACTGTCCTGTACAGAGTCCTGACTTCAACCCGATAGAACACCTTTAGGCCCCTTTCGCACTGCCGTAACTTGAAAGTCGTGCGACTTTGCCACGATTTTACCGTGATTTCGCCGCGATTTCAGGGAATGCCTGTGTAAACTTGAGGTCTATGGACCTCAACTCGCATCAAAGTTGGACCAAAGTAGTACAGGGACTACTTTGAAGTCGGTGCGATATGAAGTCGCACAGATATGAATGGTACTCATTGGAAATCAGTGGATACAACTTGTCATGCGACTTTGCAGTCCCAAGTCGCAGGATAAGACGCACAAGTGTGAAAGGGGCCTTAGGATGAATTAAAGTGGAGACTGCGATCATGCCTTCTCCTCCACATCAGTGCCTGACCTCACAAATGCGCTTCTAGAAGAATGGTCAAACATTCCCATAGACACACTCCTAAACCTTGTGGACATCCTTCCCAGAAGAGTTGAAGCTGTTATAGCTGCAAAGGGTGGGCTAACTTAATACTGTACCCTACGCACTAAGACTGGGATGCCATTAAAGTTCACGTGCGTGTAAAGGCAAGTGTCCCAATACTTTTGGTAATATAGTGCATCTCAACACATCAAGATCAGTTCCATCTTCCTCAAGCTAAACCAATGCTGGGGACCAATGAGCCAACTTATCCATTTGTCCTTGTGGGAGATGAGGAAAAATTATTGTGCTCCCAGCACATTTAGTACTGCGCATGTTCAGGATTGCTATGGTGCGTTACATGAGCGACGGCTGTGCGTCTGCTGGGACTGTCGAGTTGTTTCAGCTTGTTGACAAAGAAGGCTTTTCCAGGGCATACCACTACTAAAGAAAGTAATGAGGATAACAGCTTTCAGTAGAAGTACATGAGGTTTTGGGAAAATTATCTGGGGACAGCTTTGCATTAGTGTGACTAGGACAACACAAATGTTAAATAAGTATATCAAACAGGAAGTCCTAGTGTTGAAGTACCTCAAAAAACAGGGTGACTCTGTAGGTACTCAGTAACAATTTGTGCCAATGTCCCCGACATTGTAATTGTGAACATATATAATCTAGGAAACAGGACTTTAGGGGCACAACAGTATTTAAACTACGAAAACATAAATAATATTTGGAATTTTTATTAAAGTACAAAAAGACAAGGAGCAAACATGGGAGTTTAAAAACAAATCAGACTAGACATAAAACCTTGTTTAGTACACCATAAGGATCCTATCCTGCAAGCTTATATGAAAATATAAGTACATAATCCAAGTACTTATTACACATGGAGGAGAAAATACTTCCCCTAGTATAGAACGGTAAACATGTCTAGAGCCATAATTGACAGAACGCTGCAGGTCTGATGATCCAAGGTGGAATGCTCTCTAGTTGCTCAAAGCAACTAGAGAGCATGCCACCTTGGATCATTTTTTGGATTGGATTTTTGTACTTTAATAAAAATTCCAAATATTATTTATGTTTTCGTAGTTTAAATACTGTTGTGCCCCTAAAGTCCCGTTTCCTAAATGTTAAATAAGGCCAGGTGGAAAAGTAGCTGAGAGCTACCATTGCATTACAAAATCAAGTCTCCTTCTCACTTGTATATGCACAGGAAATATTAATCCCTACAATAAATCCCTGTCCTCCACCCTGGACAAGCTCACTCCCCTCATTACACGCAGACTCAGGCCTCGACCCCTACAACCCTGGCAAACAGATGACACTAAAATTCTCAAAAAACGTAGTCGCGCTCTTGAGCGTCTGTGGCACAAGACTAATGCCCTGTACACAAGATAGGATTTTCCGATGGAAAATGTGTGATAGGACCTTGTTGTCGGAAATTCCGACCGTGTGTAGGCTCCATCACACATTTTCCATAGAAATTTCCGACACACAATGTTTGAGAGCTTGCTATAAAATTTTCCGACAACAAAATCCGTTGTCGGAAATTCCGATCGTGTGTACACAAATCCAACGCACAAAGTGCCACGCATGCTCAGAATAAATTAAGAGACAAAGGTTATTGGCTACTGCCCCGTTTATAGTCCCGACATACGTGTTTTACGTCACCGCGTTAAGAACGCTCTGATTTTCCGACAACTTTGTGTGACCGTGTGTATGCAAAACAAGTTTGAGCCAACATCCGTCTGAAAAAATCCATGGATTTTATTGTCTGAATGTCCGATCAATGTCCGACCGTGTGTACAGGGCATAAGTCTCTCAAAGACTTCAACCAATACAAATCTTCCCTCCAAAAATACTATTCTTTCCTCAACACTGCCAAGCAAACCTATTTTACAGCTCTTATTAACACCTTCTCATCTAGTCCCTGTAAACTCTTCTCTACCTTCAACTCTCTACTTTGTCCTCCACAGCCTCCACCCACTGACTCATTCACTGCCCAGGAGATTGCTAATCACTTCAAAAACAAGATTGATACAATCCGCGATGAAATCTCCGCTCTACAGGTATCTCCCCCAGCTAAGACCCCATGTCAGCAGGCACAACTGACACTCCCCCTATTCAAATCTGCTACTACAGACGAAGTTGCTAAACTCCTTTCTATCGCCCACCTAACCACCTGTCCCCTGGACCCTATTCCCTCTCATATGCTACGGTCGCCCTCTGACTCCATCCTACACTCTCTAACCCACATCTTCAACCTCTCCCTCACCTCTGGCGTCTTCCCCAATGCTCTAAAACATGCACTGGTCACCCCCATACTTAAAAAGCCGTCCTTGGACCCTACCAATCTTGACAACCTACGCCCTATCTCCTTGCTCCCCTTTTCCTCTAAACTCCTTGAGCACCTGGTTTAAACCAACTGAGTGACCACCTCATTAAAAACAATCTTCTTGATCCCCTTCAATCTGGATTTCGCCCTCAACACTCCACAGAAACTGCTCTTTTAAAACTCACAAATGACCTACTAACTGCAAAAACCAACGGACACTATTCTGTACTCCTACTTCTGGATCTTTCAGCTGCCTTTGACACAGTTGACCACCCCCTCCTCCTCAAAAAACTTTACTCCCTCGGTCTCCGTGACTGTGCACTTCAGTGGCTCTAATCCTACCTATCCCAACGCACCTTCAGTGTCCCTTACAATTCTACTTCCTCCACTCCTCTTCCCTTCTCTGTCGGGGTCCCCCAAGGTTCTGTTCTTGGACCTCTTTTATTTTCAATCTACACCTCTTCTCTGGGTCAGCTGATATTCAATATCATTTCTACGCTGACAACACACAAATCTATCTCTCCACCCCTCAACTCACTCCATCAGTCTCCTCACGCATCACTAACTTACTAACCGACATATCTGTATGGATGTCACACCACTTCCTCAAACTCAACTTGTCCAAAACCGAGCTTATAATATTTCCTCCCTCACGTGCCTCTTCCCCTGACTTGTCTGTCAAGAGCAATGGCACAACCCTCCACCCGTCCCCACATGTCAGGGTACTAGGTGTTATCCTGGATTCTGAACTCTCCTTTCGGCCCCACATCCAATCACTTTCCAAAGCTTGCCGCCTCAACCCCCGCAACATCTCTAAACTACGTCCCTTTCTAACCAATGAAACCACAAAGCTCCTGATTCACTCCCTGGTTATCTCTCGCCTTGACTACTGCAACTCCCTCCTCATTGGCTTACCTTTAAATAGACTATCCCCCCTTCAGTCCATCATGAATGCTGCTGCCAGACTCATCCACCTTACAAACCGCTCAGTGACTGCTACCCCTCTCTGCCAATCCCTCCATTGGCTGCCACTCGCCCAACAAATTAAATTCAAAATACTAACAATAAGTTACAAAGCCATCCACAACTCTGCCCCCAGCTACATCACTAGCCTAGTCTCAAAATACCAACCTAATCGCCCTCTTCGTTCCTCCCAGGACCTCCTGCTCTCTAGCTCCCTCATCACCTCCTCCCATATCCGCCTCCAGGACTTCTCCCGAGCCTCGCCCATCCTCTGGAATTCCCTACCCCAATCTGTCAGACTGTCTCCAAATTTATCCACTTTTAGGCGATCCCTGAAAACTTTCCTCTTCAGAGAAGCCTATCTTGCCTTCCTCTAACAACTGCACTATTTTCTCCATTAGCTCATCCCCCACAGCTATTACCCTTTTGTATAACTTGACCCTCCCTCCTAGATTGTAAGCTCTAACGAGCAGGGCCCTCTGATTCCTCCTGTATTGAATTGTATTGTACTTGTACTGTCCTCCCTAATGTTGTAAAGCGCTGCGTAAACTGTTGGCGCTATATAAATCCTGTATAATAATAATAATAGTAATAACTATGCTATAAAGCGTTACATACTGACATACACCTCAAAAAGAAAAGGCTGTGATGCTACCCCATTAGAAAACTGGAGATGCAAGGGTGCATAGTGGTCTTTTCAAATTAGATAGAACTTGTGAATATTTGATACGGCCATTCCAGTTTAGCCATCTCTGTATGGTGCAGGTCTGCACACACCTCAAAGTATAGATTGGAATGCCTGTCTCTCTGTTTTTTCTGCGGAAAAGCTTAATGCAACAGCTGTCATTCATAAGATTTTCTGAACAAGATAAAAAGAGAAAGTGCAATGATCTAGTGCAAAAAAAAAAAACTTTTTATTAAACAGCTAATAAAACAATCTATACGGACACAAGTGACTTGGTACTATGCCACAGTGTTAGGGACAGTATTAAAGTGGAGTTCCACCCAAAAAAAAAAATCATTAATGTGCATGAAATAAATAAAAAATAAAACATTGGGAGAAATTTTTTTTTTTTTACTCACCTCTTAATGCCTGTTGCTAGGGGTCCCTCGTAATCTGTCTACTTACTCACCTCGGCTCCTTACGTCACTTCCCTCGGCACCGGAAGGGAGATCAGCTCTGCCCCCTCTAAGCAATCATCTGGGACACGTCACAGGTCCCAAATGATTGTGCGGCCAGTCACGGCGCGCGGCTCGCGCATGCGCAGTGGGTGCCTGGCTGTGAAGCCACAGCCGGGTGCCCACAGTGACAATGCCAGCTCCGCCGAGCGGAGGGGGAGACGAGTGGGGCTTCGACCCCCCGCAACGTCGGACCCTGGGACAGGTAAGTGTCCGATTATTAAAAGTCCGCAGCTGCAGTATTTGTAGCTGCTGACTTTTTAATTTTTTTTTAAGCGGAACTCCGCTTTAAGGTGTATGAGCAATAACCTGGGCTATCAACAATGCTGGGAGAGTCTGGTGATCTTCCTCCTCCACCAAATGAGCTGTCAGATTAGGCAGCTGGAATGGTAAAGCCTAAACCTGCACGGTGCTCGATGTTGGGGCTCACTGCCCATTTCCTGGTCTCCAAGGAAACAAGTTTAGGGGTGTGCTCTTTTGGCAAGCCTGCCTGGCAGTGTATAGATTGTTTTATTAGATAATCAGAACTTACAGAGGTTGTGGCTGGAACCGACTCACTTGGGCATATCTGCATGGCCCTACTCACAGCTCAGGACAGAGTGCTTTTCCTCACTGATAACTTTACACACTCTGGTCTCAGATTCAAGCTGGTGTGGACCAGGATCGTTCTGGATCTTCACTTTTGCATGAGAGGCCTAGAACTAAGGGTAGCCTCATGTGAGGCAATTCGTTATTTTCGCCTAATTTCACCTCAGGCATTTAGAGGCCTGGCCAGGAACAGCAGCCCCCCTGGCTAGGTAGGCAGCAGCTGGTAGCAGTTGCAGTAAGACTAGCAGCATGCAGCAGATGGAGGACCATATGGGATAACTGGATGCAGGGTCAGACAAGCCAGGTCGGCAGCTGATGATCAGGTATAATCATAAACGTCAGGCAAAGAATAATCAAGGTGCAGGCAGAGGTTGGCAACAGGATAACAGATAGATGTGTAGAGATGAACAAAGTCCTAATGGCAAGCTGAGGTCAGTACAGGTGGAGTTCAAGCGTGGTCAGGATAAGCCAGGTCAAGCACAGGAATCAAACACAGGGCACAGGAACACGGGTAAAGTTGCAGATAAGACAGCAATGGACTAGTGCAGCTTCTGCACATATATAGGCCATTTGGTGCCAGTGTTAATGGCGAAGGCATGCATGCACATAGGCTATCTGGGCGCAAATATTAGTGATCATATGCAAATTTATGGGCCTGTGCCCGGAAAGACTGGCATCTGCAGGGCCGCACATGCGTATTTTCCCTTGCCTCTGAGCTCAGCTGCGGTATGGCTAGCAGGTCCCTGACAGCTTTATGTTTATAGCTCAAACTCTGAGAGACAGGGTTTCGTAGAGTCTAGGAATCTCTTGATGCTAAGTGAGGAGGTCTACTTGTTAATTCTCTGTGACTTTCAATTTATCCTTGAGTGTTTAAACTAAACAGCAAAAGTCCATATTATCATCAACCGTGTGATAATTGTGTCTTCATGTGTTGTGCACATGCAACCCCCACCGGGTGTACCCTCACCTTAGGGGCCTAAAAAATAAGCCTGTAATTGATAGCAATAGCCTGCAGAGATCCTCCTTTGCTTCCTTTATCCTATGCAGGTTTATGGGACACTTGTATGGAACACAGGCCACCTGCTACTTGTGATAATAACCCAGCTCAGAGGTCACTATTTTCTCCTGGTATGTTCAGAGACTCTCCGCATATACATCACATGCGGGAAATGACAGAGGCATGCAATAGCGTGATAAAGTTTAAAAATTTGTAATTGCAAACAGAACTCCACATATATACAACTCACATTTAAAATAAATAAAATCACCTTTTAAAGTGCTATAGTGCTGAGGGGTGATAGAGTCACCTGTGGTACTATTACAGTATTCCCAAAGGAAGTCACGAGACTGTGATGAAACTGGTAGGAGGAGCTTGTTCGGCTGACGAGAGCGGTACCAGGAAGTGTCGCAGAGCTGGCATAGGACAGGGGGAATGCCGTGGAAACCGGGGCTGCAGAACCGGACCACAGGTGACTCTATCACCCCTCAGCACTATAGCACTTTAAAAGATGTTTTTTATTTGAAATGTGAGTTGTATATATGTGGAGTTCTGTTTGCAATTAAAATTTTTTAAACGTTATCACGCTAGTGCATGCCTCTGTCATTTCTCGCATGTGATGTATATTAGGAGAGTCTCTGAACATACCAGGAGAAAAATCGTGACCTCTGAGCTTGGTTATTATCGGAAGTAGCAGGTGGCCTGTGTTCCATACAAGTGTCCCATAAACCTGCATAAGCTAAAGGAAGCAAAGGAGGATATCTGCAGGCTATTGCTATCAATTACAGTCTTATTTTTTAGGCCCCTAAGGTGAGGGTACACCCGGTGTGTGTTGTGTGTGCTCAACGCATGAAGACACAATTATCACATGGTTGATGTTAATATGGACTTTTGCTGTTTAGTTTCAATTAATCCTTGATGGGTGTTTAAAGTCACAGAGCACGAGCACTTTATTTTTATATATATGAACTGTTGCTGTTTAGTTTAACGCTTTAGGAGCGGTATATACACCGCTCCTAAAGTGCCCCTGCCCATTGAAATCAATGGGCAGGGCCGCTTTGCGCCCGATTTTAACCCTTTTTCGGCCGCTAGCCAGGGTTAAAAGCGCCCCGCTAGCGGCCGAAAAGCGCTGCTAAAACGGCGGTAAAGCGCCCCTAAAAATAGCAGCGCTTTACTGCCAGCGCCCCAATGTGAAAGTGCCCTAAGCCTCAGGACTTTCTTCCCAGGGGTTTCTTCACTGGACAAGTTGTCTTCTGCAGCTGGGCCTGGGGTCAGCATTTATCTCTTATGCTGCGTACACACGATCGAAAATGCCGCCAACAAAACTCCGCTGAGAGCTTTTTGTCGGAAAATGTGACCGTGTGTATGCTCCATTGGTCTTTTGCTGGCGGAGTTCCAGCCAGAAAAAGATTGAGAGCATGTTCTCTATTTTTCGGTCAGGAAAAGTTCCTATCCGAAAATGCGTTCGTCTGTATGCAATTCGGACACGCAAAAAATCACGCATGCTCGGAAACAATTTGACGCATGCTCGGAAGCATTGAACTTCATTTTCTCGGCTCGTCGTCGTGTTGTACATCACTGCGTTCTTGACGCTCGAAAGTTCAGAGAACTTGTGTGACCGTGTGTATGCAAGGCAAGCTTGAGCGGAATTCCGTTGGAGAAACCATCCAAGTTTTTTCTGACCGAAATTCCGATCGTGTGTACGCGGCATTAGTGTTGCTGCTGATGTGACTTTGTGGAATCTTAAGCAGTTAACGCGTAGCCTTCTTTTGGCGAAGCAACTGTTCAGACTGGTGTCCTCATCTGGCATGTAAACCTTCACGAGTTTTGCATAAGTCGAGGCTGTTGGGTCTCAGTTCTCCTTCTTGCTTGGGGTAGTTTCTATCTTTCTCCCCAAAAAGGACATCCTCATTCAGCTCTTTGGTCTGCCTCCAGTTCACCCAAAAGAAATATCTGTCTGTTGGTTGGATGGCGTTGAGGTGGAGAGTCTGTCTGTCAGCCTTTACCTTCCTCTTGTTTTTCAAGATTGACCCTGTACTGATGCTCCGATTTCTAGCTCCACTATGTCAAGTTGACTCAGCAAACCTTCATCCAACCCCATGGTTTAGAGTTCAGGTTCCATCCTGTCCTGAAAAATGCCACTCTACTAAACCTATGAGTGCTTCCTGAGTTTTTGGCTGTAGACTACTGTTTCTGTTTAGTGCACTTGCTACAGCAGCAGTTGGGTGCTCTCCATGGTGCTTTTTACGTCTGACCTGGTGTTTTTGGAGCAGGCTTTTGGGGCATGGCACTTCGAAGGGGGGTACACTCAGTGGGCTTGTCCTGGGGATTTGGATGTTGGTGAGGATGGGGTGGGTATCCTGAATGGTGCTCGATTGTTTTTCTACCAGGTGGACATTCGGCCTGATCTGAAACAAGCTTCTGGTATAGGAATACTTGGGCAGGCTGTTTGAGCTGCAAGCAGTTGACAGCTTTGCTATGTCGTTACATCAAGAGCCTGTGGTCATTTGTTTGCCTATCCCATAGTGGGATTGCCTTGACCAACTTTAGGTGGCGTACTCCTGTAATACATCCAGATCAATGATAGCACACTTGCAAACAGTCTTTAGCTAGCCATAATAGCTATACCTACAGTAGTTCCTTAGAAACTAAAAATGGTAGATGGCTCCAGCGCACAATTGCCTTGCGGTCCCTAAAGTTACAGTGGGGCAAAAAAGTATTTAGTCACCCACCAATTGTGCAAGTTCTCCCTCTTAAAAAATGAGAGAGGCCTGTAATTGTCATCATAGGTATACCTCAACTATGAGACACAAAATGTGGAAACAAATCCAGACAATCACATTGTCTGATTTTGAAAGAATTTATTTGCAAATTATGGTGGAAAATAAGTATTTTGTCAATATCAAAAGTTCATCTCAATACTTTGTTATATATACTTTGTTGGCAATGACAGAGGTCAAACGTTTTTTTTTTTTCACTGAAAGTCTCAGCCACATTTCATCGTCAATGCCCTTGCTGATGGGAGGAGGTTTGCACTCAAAATCTCACGATACATGGCCCCATTCATTCTTTCATGTACACGGATCAGTCGTCCTGTTCCCTTTGCAGAGAAACAGCCCCAAAGCATGATGTTGCCACCCCCATGCTTCACAGTAGGTATGGTGTTCTTTGGTTGCAACTCAGCATTCTCTCTCCTTCAAACACGACGAGTTGTGTTTCTACCAAACAGTTCTACTTTGGTTTCATCTGACCATATGACATTCTCCCAATCCTCTTCTGGATCATCCAAATGCTCTCTAGCAAACCTCAGACGTGCCCGGACATGTACTGGCTTAAGCAGGGGGAAAGGTCTGGCACTGCAGGATCTGAGTCCCTGGCAGCGTAGTATGTTACTGATGGTAGCCTTTGTTACATTGGTCCCAGCTCTCTGCAGGTCATTTACTAGGTCCCCCCCGTGTGGTTCTGGAATTTTTGCTCACTGTTCTTGTGATCATTTTGACCCCACGGGGTGAGATCTTGCGTGGAGCCCCAGATCGAGGGAGATTATCAGTGGTCTTGTATGTCTTCCATTTTCTAATTATTGCTCCCGCAGTTGATTTCTTCACACCAAGCTGCTTGCCTATTGCAGATTCAGTCTTCCCAGCCTGGTGCAGGTCTACAATTTTGTTTCTGGTGTCCTTCGACAGCTCTTTGGTCTTCACCATAGTGGAGTTTGGTGTGTGACTGTTTGAGGTTGTGGACAGGTGTCTTTTATACTGATAACAAGTTCAAACAGGTGCCATTAATACAGGTAATGAGTGGAGGACAGAGGAGCCTCTTAACCACTTGACATCCGCGCTATGGCCAAATGACGGCCACAGTGTGGACCTGAATTCCCAGGAGGCCGTCATATGACGGCCTTCCCTGTGCACGCGCCCACCGAGTCACCGATCCGAGTAAGGGGCCGGTCCCGGCCCCTTACCATGTGATCAGCTGTCAGCCAATGAAGCTGATCACATGATGTAAACAAAAGATCAGTAATTGTTTTTTTTCCTACTCTGATAGCGTGAGTAGACAAAAAAGCCGATCACCGGCTCAGATGCGAGGGACATCGGTCCCGAAGTGGAAGAGGCACATCTGCCTCATCTGTGCCACCTAACAGTGCCCACAGTGCCACCTATCAGTGCTCACAAGTGCCACCTATCAATGCCCACAAGTGCCACCTATCAATACCCACCAGTAGTGCCAATCAGTGTAACTGATCAGTGCCCATTATTGCCACCCATCAGTGCCCATCACTGCCACCCATTAGTGCTGCCTCATCAGCATACATCAATGAAGGAGAAAAATTACCTGTTTTTAATTTTTTATAACAAAATATAATTTTTTTTTTTTTTTTTAAACAATTCAGGCTTTTTACATATTTTTAACAAAGAATAAAAACCGCAGAGTGATCAAATACCACCAAAAGAAAGCTCTCTTTGTGGGGAAAAAATGATAAAAATTTAATTTGAGTACAGTGTTGTATGACTGCGCAATTGTCATTCAAAGTGCGTCAGCACTGAAAGCTGAAAATTGGTCTGGATAGGAGGGGGGGTTTAAGTGCCCAGTGAGCAAGTGGTTAAAGAAGAAGATACAGGTCTGTGAGAGCCAGAAATCTTGCTTGTTTGTAGGTGACCAAATACTTATTTTCCACCATAGTTTGCAAATAAATTCTTTCAAAAATCAGACAATGTGATTGTCTGGATTTGTTTCCACATTTTGTCTCTCATAGTTGAGGTATACCTATGATGACAATTACAGGCCTCTCTCATCTTTTTAAGTGGGAGAACTTGCACAATTGGTGGCTGACTAAATACTTTTTTGCCCTACTGTAATTCTACGTGCCCACTATATGGCTGAGCTGCAGGTAACCAGCAACATCTGGGACACCATAAACTTTGTGGGCACCTTATGCAGAGATGTCAGCCAATACGGTAGGCAGGACAGCCAATCCGGTTCTTATGGTGCATTCTTTCAGCATTACTGATGGGCTTTAAAGTCCTCACTACAGCTGTCTTTGGCAGGAAGCCAGTACCTTACTCACTTTCTTATATGATAGGATTTGCTGAAGCTTCCCACCCTGGTAGCTAGTTATTGATATATCACATGTATGCTGTCATGTTGGAGCCAGGAAAATTGTATCAAATACTTACTGTCATTTTTCATTTTTCTGGCCCCAATCCATGGCAGCATACTAAACCCACCCAGTTTGTTCCTAGCGATGTACAGGGAATGAGCTGTTGTGTGGGTGGTAACTCTTTATAGCTTTGTACTAGTTATGTGGGTGGAAGTAGGCGGGGCTACTACCACATGTATGCTGCTATGGATTGGCGCCAGCAAAGGAAAATTTAAGGTAAGTATTTGATACAATTTTCTGTTTTTCCGTGTTTTGCTCTTTTTACATACAATTCTCTGAAAACTGCCATTTTCTGAGCTCGTTTTTATGTATTTTTTTCTGTAGATTATTTAGAACACTAAGTTGCCTAACTTGTACTCAACTTGTACTTGTAAATTTAAAAATCAATATTTTCAGTAAATCACACAAATTGAAAGGCTTTTGACCTGCACACATTTTATCAATGCTTCCAATGTGTTTTTTTATTTATCCTGGTATCAACAAAAATTGTAAATAATAGATTTTGTCTTACATAAGCAATGGGCTCCACCTAGTGGTCAATTTTAAGTAGAAGTTTATATACAGAGCAATAAAAATACACATTTTAACTTATTGACATAAGTGGCATTAGTGGCATTAGTTGTAGTAATTTAGTGTATTTAATAGCAGTGCTCCCAAATTTAGGGTTGAAAATGTTTTTATTGGTAGTATAAACAGCATGACAGAAATATGATTGATACATCAAATAAAGTAAAGCAGCAGCGAGCGGGCCAAATGGCTATCGCCTACAAGCAATGAGTAATCAGGAGGGAGAAAGAAAGGAAAAAGAAGGATAGGAAAAGAAAAAATTGGAAGAGAAGGGGAAGGGAGGAGGAGGATGGAGGGAAGGTGTCTGCTGGGAGAGCCTGGGGTGGAAAGACAGTAATTTGACTATTGAGGACCATCATCATACATTTGAGAGAAAATTATGGCAAAGGTTCAGCTGAGCTCGAAGGGGCAGGGAGCATGTCAGCTAGAGCATTGGTCCCCAACCCTTTTGGCACCGGGGACCGGCTGCATGGAAGAAAATTGTGCCAAGGCCCGGCAGGGGGGGGGGGGGTGTACGCACATGGGGGGGGGGGGGTAGCGAATTTCGCAGGCAATTTAACGAGGCAATAGCTGGTGTTCTGCTGTTGGTACTTCAATCATCACGGCACCATGGTTGGTATGGTGTCAGAATGAATGAAGCGCATTATTTCTTATATTACATTGTAATATAAATGAAATAGTTCAACTCACCATAATGCAGAATCAGTTGGAGCCCTGAGTGTGTCACTTTCCACGTCGCCTGCCACCAGATGAGGAATGCCACTTGCCGCGCTGCCTGCCACCAGATGAGGAATGCCACTTGCCATGCTTGCCTGCCACCAGTTGAGGAATGCCACTTGCCACGTCACCTGCCTGTGCCACCAGTTGAGGAATGCCACTTGCCACGTCATCTGCCTGTGCCACCAGATGAGGAATGCCACTTGCCACACTGTCTGCCACCAAATGAGGAATGCCACTTGCCACGCTTGCCTGCCACCAGTTGAGGAATGCCACTTGCCACGTCACCTGCCTGTGCCACCAGATGAGGAATGCCACCTGCCACTCTTGCCTGCCACCAGTTGAGGAATGCCACTTGCCACGTCACCTGCCTTTGCTACCAGATGAAGAATGCCACTTGCCATGCTGCCTGCCACCAAATGAGGAATGCCACTTGCCATGTCACCTGCCTGTGCCACCAGATGAGGAATGCCACTTGCCACATCACCTGCCAGTGCCACCAGATGAGGAATGCCACTTGCCACATCACCTGCCAGTGCCACCAGATGAGGATTTTCACTGCATTGGTGACACTGGTTCAGTGATCATTCTTGAGTGAGGGCAGGAGAGCAGAGATGCGGGCGGTGAGAGATGATGTCATCTCTCTGCTCCCCGCCGCATCACCAACATTCTGTATGCTGTGAGGGCAGAAGAGCAGTAATGCTAGGCAGGCAGGGAGAGATGATGTCATCTCTCTGCTCCCCGCCGCACCATCGACATTCTGTATGCTGTGAGGGCAGAAGAGCGGTAATGCTAGGCAGGCAGGGAGAGATGATGTCATCTCTGCTCGCCAGCCCCCTTCCCTCACGGTGACCCAAAATGTCATGCCGCCTGCCGCGGCCTGGCTGCAAAGATGCTACGGCAGTGGGCCGTGGCCCGGGAGTTGACGACCCCTGAGCTAGAGTATCTGAGGAGGAGAAGCGCAGCCAAACAGACCACAAAACTTTGTTTATCATAGGTGTTATTGTCGAGCGCCAACATCACCTCCATTCTCATAATGTCATTCATTGTGGAGACCCAAAGAGACAATGGGAGGGTAGTGGCAGTTTTCCAAAAAAGCGGGATAAGTTGTCAGGCCGCCGACAGAAAGAAACGGAGGAGACATCATTTCTGGCAGTCTATCGATCCTGGCAAGATGGAGAGAAGGGCGATCTCGGGGTTAGTTGTAAAGATTCCTCATATATAGCATTATATACCTGAAATACCTGGTTCCAGAAGGGTCGTATCCGTTCACATTCCCACCAGACATGAAGATAGGTGCCGTGGCTGCATTGCAATGCTAGCGGGAGGACGAGGTAGATGGGAAAATTTTGTGCAGTGTAGCGGGGTCCCTGTACCATCTGGAAAGGATTTTGAATTTTTCTCTTGTGAGTAACAGGAGATAGAGGATTTGTGTGCGAAGTAGAATGCAGTCTGCCAATCCGCTCTGGAGAGGTTTTTTCCCAGGTCTGCTGACCATATCCTAGTGTACGTGGGTAGGTCGTCCTGGGTGAGGGCTTGGATTAAGCTATAAATGTAGGAGAGTAAATGTCTGGGCATATCCTGGAGGGAGCTTAAAATGTTCAAACTCCGAGAGTGGAGGATGTATTTGAGATGAGAGGAATAGGTGTTTTCCAAAGGTGGACAGGTGTAGGGATGTGAGCCAATCGCGCGTCCCCTCAGGAACGATCAGGGTCCAGAGTACCAGGGCGGATGAAAGTGTGGGCCTGAGGCCAGGAGGAGCGCTGGAATGAGCCCAATATATGGACCCCGATGCCCTGGGGAAGGTCCGGATTGTCAAATAGGGAGGATAAGGGGGAGGGATCCGAGGAGAGCACCTTGCATAGCCCTCTCTGATACCAAAGTGTAAGGACAGCTGTAGTTAGAGGCGAGGTACAGGATAGACTAGAAAAGCTACCTTTGTAACCCCAGAGGAGAGCGCGTAGGTCAACTGGAGCCAGGTCCTGCTCGAACATTACCAAGGCTTTTTGAAAAGGGCGTGGGAACTCTAGAGTGTGTGTCATGAGAGTAGCCTTGTAATAAAACTCATAATCAGGGAGTCCTGTGCCTCCCTGTAGTTTCGGGCGTGTGAGCAGTTTGTGCTTGACTCTAGATAGTCCCCTATTCTAGATAAAACGAATGGAGAGGGAACGCAGGGCAGAAAAGAAGGATTTAGGGATTAGTACGGGTACTGTTTGGAAGACATAAAATAATTTGGGTAGAGTGTCCATCGTAAGGGTGTTAATTCGACCAAACCAGGGTAGGGCTGAGCTCCCCCCCCAGGAAGCTAAGTCTTTCCGGAGACGGGAGAGGAGAGGGATGTAGTTTAGTGTAAAGAGGTTAGAAAGGATGATGGGTATCGTTATGCCCATGTAGGAGATGCCCTTGGTCTGCCATTGAAAAGAATAATTGGTGCGAAGTGAGAACATTGTGGATGCGGGTAGTGAAACGTTGAGGGCCTCTTGTTTTGGAGATATTGAGCTTAAAATTACTTAACAAGCCAAAGCTTAAATTCAGAGAAGAGTGAGGGGAGCGTCGTATGGGGTTGCCGTGCATATATCAGTAAATCATCCGTGTAAAGGGGTAGTTTATGGTGTTCAGAGGGTGTTTGGATTCCTTATATGGAGGCATTTTGGCGAATGGCACACGCTAGGTTTACAATAACAAATAGGAGCGGAGAAAGGGGGCAACCTTGGCGGGTGCCATTTGATATATCGAACGCCTCTGACGGTGTGCCATTCACCGAGACCGAAGCAGAGGGGTGCGAGTAAAGAGACATGATTCTAGCGATGAAGGGGGATCCGAGGCATATTTGTTCTAGGGAAAGACAAAGAAAGTGCCAGTTAACCCTGTCAAATGCCTTTTCGGCATCAAAAGACAGGAGGCATGACTGCAGGCGGTGACATTGGATATAGGAGATGAGGTGAATTGTTTTAGTCGTGTTGTCTCGTGCTTCCCTGCCTGGGACAAAACCAACCTGGTCTCTGTGAATAATCCCTGGCAGTAGTGGTGAAAGGCGGTTAACGAGGACCTTCGCAAATAACTTTAGGTCTATATTTAGTAAGGATATGGAGCAGGAGCTACTGCATTGTGAGGGATCCTTGCCGGGCTTCAGGAGAATGGATACATTGGCTGACAGGAGGTCTCTAGAGGGAAGGATAGAGTTATCGATCGCGTTGAAGGCCCGGACTAGGAATGGCATTAGTAGGGGTGCAAATGTTTTGTAGAATCGTGGGGTATATCCATCCGGGCACAGACATTTGCCTAATTTTAGAAACTTGAGGGCGCCCAAGAATTCCGGTTCTGTCAAGGGTCTGTCTAGGTCCAAGGACTCCTGGGGGTCAATTGTGGGTAAGGCAGTTTCCATTATGTAGGCCTACATAGTGTACGAGGAGGGGGACGTAGGGCCGCTTAAAACATTCTGTGTGAGATTATATAACTGGGAGTAGAAGTCCCTGAACGAGAAGGATATGCCTTTTATGTTAAAGACTGGTGGGGATGTCTAGGGTGAATAACCCGTGCCAGGTGTTAACCACACTTATTGGCTATACAATAATAGTAATTGCAGGCTCAATCTCTGGCTATCAAGGAGTGGGAGTCTAGTAATTGGAGGAGGTCGCAACGAGTGTTTGATGGAGTGACAAAGGTGGAGGGCTCCAGTTTTCGTTTATGGAGGGATTCTAGATCTGAAATGGTGGCCAGAAGGCGTTGGATTTCATCCGATCTGATCTTTTTTAAATGAGAGCCGTTCTGTATGAGTATGCACACATTTCAGGGCTTCCCATTGAATAAGTGGGGTGGTAGTGTCAGAGGAATGGTCAGATACGAAGTGTTGAATCGCCTTAGTGACTTCAGCTATACACACTGAATCCCGGAGTAGGTTGTCATTGAGGTGCCAGGACGTCCCCCTGCAGGATGGCGGTTGGGCAAAGGACAAGTAAATAGGGGAGTGGTCAGACCATAGGGCATGCCCCAGGAAGGATTGTATAGCAGTGTCTAGGAGGGACTGGGAGATGAGGAAGTAATCTAATCTGCTTTAGGAGTTGTGGGCTATGGAGAAATAGCTGTAATCTTTTTCTGTGGGGTGGTGTATGCGCCAAACATCTACTAAATGGTGGGAGTGTAATAGGGATTTGATGTGTGAGAGCGAGGATGCGGTCATGAAAGACTTACCAGAGGATGTATCGGCAGACGGGGACAGAGCGACATTAAAATCACCTCCGACAATGACACAGGGAGCCCCCGAAGGAATATAGTCTGGTGACAGTGGTGGAAAGGAAACGAGCCTGGTCCGTATTGGGAGCGTAGATATTTGCCACTGTAAAAGAAAATTATTTAGCTTCAATTTGAGAAATATAAAGCGGAAACAGTCATCAATGTAGGAATCAAGGACTTCAGGGTGGAAAGATCTATGAAATGCAATGGAGGCCCCTTTGGATTTAGCTAGGGGGTTAGTGCAGTAGGGTAGTAGTGGTTACGGACTGCAGGTGCTGAACCTGCGTCTCCTTCAGTAGTAGTATATTGGATCGCTTTTTGTGGAAGTGGTAGAAGATCTGGCTGTGCTTCTCTGGGGTGTTGAAGCCCCTGCAATTATAGGATGCTCGTTTAAGAGGTTGTGCGACTGCCATGGTGGGGAGCGTGGGTTAGGTGTGGAGGGAAGAAAATGATAAGCGTCTTTCAGGAACCAACCTCTCCCAGCAGAGGTGGAGGGGGGGGAGGAAAGGGTAGGAAAACAGGCGAGAAGGATAGTTGGAAGAAAAAGCAGTGTGAAGCTATAGAGGAGGGAAAGAGTCTCAGGCCTCAGTGTCGATAGAGTAAAAATAAAGTAGTTCGGAGCATAACCGATCACTGGGGGTGGAGACCACGATTGCAGAGGGGAGACATAATTACATGAGGTGGCCACTAGGTGGCACCAAATGGTCAAAAGCAAATAGATAAAATAAACATAATAATGTACTATAAGGAACATTTTGGAACCAAGAACAGTGCCAGGAATGGGCACCGAATATGACTAGGCAGGGTAAGTGGGCGGCATGAAGGGGCGCCCAGGGCAGGATGTAGATTGGAACAAAATGATCTGTCATGTAGGAAAAATGGTTATAAACAGTAATATAAAACAGATGAACAGAACAGAGGATGGCAAAAACAGAGATATGTACACTCATTCTATGTAAGTATTTGAGCAGTGTGGTTACATGAGTATGTCTCTGGAAATCAAAAGTTAAGATCCAAAAAGAAAGGAAAAAAAAAAAAACACCAGTGAACATTTTGTATAACATTAAGGAGAGGATTTGCAGGGAAGTGTACACCAGAGTACCGGAGAATTTGCAGGAAACAATCCTGCTAAACTGGGACAAATAATCATCCAGGTAGGGTGATTTATTCGTTCCGGTCCTTGACGGTAGAACATGTTGTCCACTGTAAGTGAGCCCTAACGGGGGCATACATCAATTAACTGTCCATGGGAAATAAACAGCTAACTGTAGCAATGCACCGTTGTTCAGTGAAGGAAAAAACAGGTGGATCCTGAAAAGGATGTACTCAGGGAATCTTGAATAAATGCAGGAGATAATCCTTCCAAAAAGGACAAACAACCAGCTGGTCTAATCTGTGTGAGGAGGATCCGGGACGCCGTTTGCGGCCTTGTTTGTGCCACTGTGGAAGGAATGGCAGGCCTAGGGTGGTGGGAGTGAAAGGCCAATCATGGATAGAGACATGTGGCAGATCCAGAGTGCTAAGGAATGTCGGAAGGTCTCCAAGGGTGCGGAAGATGGCTGTCTTGCCATTGTGGTGAACCCGTAGCTGGAAAGGGAAATGCCATTGGTATTTCAGCTGGCGGGACTGTAGCAGTTGCGTGAGGGGGCTTCAGAGCTTTCCGCATGGTCAGGGTCTGACGTGAAAGGTCAGGTATAAATGCCCTGTAGAGCCGCGGGATCCGGGAGCTAAGACACTGCACGTCTTACAGCTTCATGCGGCAAGCCACGCCCCTGCTCCCAAAATTAGGATGTGGAAACTCAAAGGTATTTACACCATCAAGACAGTAACTCACTGTAAAAAGGAGCCTATCTTCAAAACAAGCTATTTGCACATTTACAGTATGTGAACTCCCAGCAGGGTTTCCTTGCTTCCTTGACCACTATACTATTATCTTCTTTAATTGGGATCAGCAATTCTGAGACATTTAGGCAAGCCATAGATGATGCAATTTTCTTTCCTGCAAACACGAGTTGAAGGACAGAAAATCGCTAGATTTCCCCATCAGCACAGTCAACGTTGATAGGAAAATCAATCCCACTGTTCTATTTTGTCCTGCCAGCAGGAAGCCTACTCTGTCGGCGGAACACATTGATTACTACTAGTGGCTATAGCCACCAGCAGTGATTACTTGCAAAAAATCTGACAGGCTGGTTGTACTAAAGTTGATTGATGAATCGACTTCAGTACAACCAGCCTGCCCATAGATGGATAAAACCCTGGCTGGTCCCTGCTGAACCAGCTGAGATTTGATCCTTTTATGGCTGGGTTTAGCATTGTCAGTTGCAGCTCAAATAAAGACAGCTTAGGGAAATTCCTCCATAGTGTAAATTGATTACCTTGATAAAATCGCAAATCCACAATTTTCAAAAAACAAAAGTGCTGACTATTACAAAGTGTTACAAGGACTAGTAACCAACTCTGATGACTGCAACAATCCCTATGAAATTTGGATGGAAGATATGATCATATAAGATGTGAACTGCTCTAGATTCTTTAACCACTTCAATACCAGGCACTTTTACCCCCTTCCTGCCCAGGCCTATTTTCAACTTTCAGCGAATGACAATTGCATGGTCATGCAACACTATACCCAAGGTAAATTTTAATAATCTTGTTCACACAAATAGAGCTTTCTTTTAGTGGTATTTAATCACCACTGGGGTTTTTATTTTTTGCTAAATAAATGAATAAAGACTGAAAGTTTTGAAAAAAAAAAGTTTTTCTTAGTTTCTGTTATAAAATTTTGCAAATAAATAATCTTTTTTCATGAATGTAGGTCAAATGTATTCTGCTACATTTCTTTGGTGAAAATAACCCAAATCAGTGTGTATTATTTAGGCTGTAGGAAAGTTATAGAGTCCACAAACTATGGCATATATCTGAAAAGTATCAATCCTGATGTACTTGACGGCCTATCTCATTTCTCGAAGCCCACAAATGTCAGGACAGTACAGAGATCCCCCAAATAATCCCTTTTTGGAAAGTAGACAGTCCAAGGTATTTAGTGAGAGGCATGATGAGTTTCTTAAAGTTTTCATCTTCTGTCATAAGTTTTTGGAAAATGAAGAAAACTGAAAATTTCCTATTAAATACTTACCAGAATTTTCCTTTCCTGATGGAACTCTTCTGCTATCGGGACATGGAAGTAAGTGTCCTTCAGCTCTATGGACACGAGCCAGTCCCCTGGCTGAATTGCTTGACGGATTGTGAGCAGCGTCTCCATCTTGAATTTCTCCTTCTTGATGAAAGAATTCAAGTGGGTCAGGTCTATGACTGGTCTCCAGGAGCTGTTCCTCTTCATGACCATGAAAAGGGGCGATTAGACCCCTTGAAATCCTTCACTGGTTGGAACTTGTATGGTGGCGCCCTGAGCCACTAGAGAGTCTGCGTATGATAGAAGGACTTGTTTTTTCTCTTCTGAGAGAGGCAAGACTGTGGGTACAAACCGAAGTGTGGGTGAACTGCTGAACGTCCAGGCATGACCTGAGGAGACCATTTTGATGGTCCAGTAATCCTTGATCGAGGCTGACCAGACATGTTGAAACTGGAGTAAACAAGCCCCAACTTGCTCCATCTGGACAGGCCCTATATCAAAAGGACTTGGAGGCTTCACGTCCACCGGAAGATGCTCCCTTTGAGGATTTTTGGCCAGAAGGCTGGTTTTTCTTTCAGTTCTTCCTGAACTCACGGTCAGGTCCATAGCAGCGAGCGTCTCTTGCACGATCCGGATGATGCCTGGGTTGAGCTCTTCTCTGACCTAGCGGGCAACGATCCTGGAGTAAGAACCCTGACTTGCCCCCCGTGGCACAGGTGATGGCACTGTCTAGCTTCCTCCTAAAGAGAGAGGAGCCCCCAAAGGGAATCTTGCACCACGCCTGCTTAGAGGCAGGATCAGCTAACCACGGGTGCAGCCACATGGCACGCTTAGCTGTGACGGATGAGAGCATGACGCGTGAGAATAATGTCAAGGGAGGCTTCCCCCAGAAAGACCGACGCCAACTTTAGTTCATGTACCAATGAGCTCCTGGCCATCGCTTCAGAGACGCTTCCTAAGGATGTATCCACCTCATCTGTCCAGGCCTCCATCGCTTTGGACAGGACTGCAAGGGCCAGGGCTGGATTACAGGCCATACCCGCTGTAATATAAATGCGTTTGAGGTTGATATCGATCTTCCTCTTCAAACCATCCCTGAAAGAAACAGTGTCTTCCAGTGGGAGCGTGACATGCCTCACCAATCTCATTAGGGCTGTGTCAATAAGAGGAGCCGACTCTAGATGTTTCACATCCTCGCTCTTGAATTGGGTATATTTTTGCTATTTTAGTCAGTAGCAAATTTTTTCTCTCCATGCCACCCCATTCATCTGTAATAATTTCTCCAAGTTCACCAAGGAAGGGGAAGTTTGGGCGCTCTTTCTTGAGGTGTTTGAAATACTTCCTCTGCTTAGAGGGTGCTTCCACTGGCTCTTCCCATCTCAAAGCTTCTTTGATTGCCTTGATCAACTGTGGTACTAGGGGAAAAATCAAAACCCGCGCTAGGGTCATCCACCTCCACCTCACTGTCCGAGGCTTCACTTAAGTAGTGGCTATGCTGAGAGGGACCCGGAGCCTCAGGGTCGTCCCACGCAGGGTCTGATGCTGGGTCAACAGGATTTAATGGTACGGTCAGAGTCCGTTCTGCTCAGGGATTCCTGAACCACCTTTCTGACCAGTGCTTCTACTTGTTGGTCTCCACATCCTCTTTCCCTCACAGCTCGGAAATAGCATGGCTCACAGAGGGATTTACCCTCGGGGACCTGAGCCCCACATCCCCAGCAAGCCTTTTTTTCAGAGCGGCTGGAATGGCGGTGAGAATGGTGCCCAGACATGGTTTTAGGCTCTGCTCTGTGACTTCTGGAGTATGATCTAGGATGTCTGGAACTTGATGAGGAATGACGGCGTTGTGAACTAGAAAGGTCATTATCTTTGTGTGCCGCATGCTGGTGTTCAGACCTAGAGAGGCTGAGGGGAAAGAAAAGAGTTAACATGCTCCTGGTAAATAACTCAAACAGACAGGCTGAAGGAAATCCTACCTGCAGCGTAAGGGTTGGCCACTGGGGGGGGGGGCGGTGACACATTCATGGCAGAAATAGCTTGGTAACTGAAAAGAACCAATAATGCACATAAGAAGTGAGATGCCATAAGCCAGACCATTATCAGCAGCCAGGAAGTGCAGCATAAGCCTCTTACCTTGGCAACAATGAATTTGTGCTCGGGGAAGCCGCCACCTAAGTCCGCAGAGCATCCCAGGTAATAGCTGTAGCTGACAGCTACTTAAACTTGCCGCCGACGATGACGTCACCGCGCCCCACAGCCTGCGCTGGGACCGATGCCGCCTGCCGGTGCATGAGCAACCGCCGCCATCTTGCCGGGACTGCGCACACACGAACCAAGCCTCTACGGACAGCCTGGGAACGCAGATGCATTTCAGCAGCCATAGCCAGAAACCAGAGCCAGAACAGGAAGGAGACAAACAATACAAATACATACACTGCTGCCATGTGTAATCAAATATATATACGTTATCACCACGGCATAACCTTGATCCGGCCTGGGACTGGGAGCTGTGTTGCGCTCACTGCACTACTGGGGCGTTCAGGAAAGGCCTCCCGCTAATAGCTGGGATGTTTGGCCGTGTTGCCGCTTGCCTGCCAATGGCCAGGCTAGTAAGCTCTTCATGGCATTGCATTTATCGACTGTGTCCACCCTGCTAATAGCTGGGATTGCTGGACTCCAGAAAAAAAAGCCTGATCCATCATTTTAAGTGCAAACCGCCAGGACTAGATCGCAGAAATCTTCACAAGGTTAGACTTCACCTTGGTCTTAGGAGGAGGACAAAAAAGGAACACGGCCTCTGGCTAGAAGCAAAGATTTATTGGAGAAGAGTCCTATGAGGTATGAGAGGCGGGATTAACCCATACGTAGGCTGCCATGGAGTCTGTCAGGAAATTTTTATTTTTTTTTTTACATACTGTCACCAGTACAGTACAGCGTCATCATATAACGGGTGTGGCAATGATCAGAGACACTGACTGGTGACAGTACAACAACAAAAATACTTTTTTTTTTTCAATTTCTTTACATTTTTTATTATATCTTTTTTGTACACTGTGACCAGAGCAATATAATGTTACCATAGTAACATTGTACTACTCTGGGGAAGTGATCAGTATTTTATTTTTTTTAACACATTATGTTTGCATAAAGCAATGCAAATTGATTCATTAAAGTGGTGTTCCGGCCGAAATGATACTTTTTAAATAAAAATACCCCTATAATACACAAGCTTAATGTATTCTAGTAAAGTTAGTCTGTAAACTAAGGTCTGTTTTGTTAGTTTATAGCAGTAGTTTGTTATTTTATAAACTTACAGCAGGCCTTGGCCAGCTTAAGTGTGGGCATCTGAAGCCAGACTATATTTCTTCCTAGATCTCATCCTTGCAAATCTCGCACATGCTCAGTGCAGCACAAGCAGTGTAATGGGTATCAGGTCAGGTTTCCATAGCAACGGCAGTGTCAGAGGAAGTTGCCACCCCTTCCCAGAAGGCATTGCAAACAGGAAATGATGCGATGGGCCACGGCCAGGGAGGAGGAAGTGAAAAATTAATACAGCAGATATATAGTAGGTGCTGAGAAAAAAAATTTAAATTTCCAATTTGTTTACAGTGCACAGTTTAGTGAGGGATGCTGAAGAGTTGTAAAAGTGGGTGGAACTCCACTTTAACCACTTAAGGACCGCCTCACGCCGATGTACGTTGGCAAGGCGGCACGGGCAGGCAAAATCACGTACATACACGTGATTTGCCTCCCGCGGGTGGGGTGTCCGATTGGACCCCCCCAGTGCCCGAGGCGGTCCTCTTTTGTCCCCCGGCGATCGGAGGTGAGGGGGAGGCCATCCGTTCGGCCAATGGGAACATTCCTTTGCTGCTGTATGGTAAACAGCAGCAAAGGAAATGATGTCATCTCTCCTCGGCTCTGTATTTTCCGTTCCGGCGCCGAGGAGAGAAGACATCAATGTGAGTGCACAAACACTACACACACAGTAGAACATGCCAGGCACACAAAACACCCCCGATCGCCCCCCCGATCACCCCCCAATCACCCCTCCCCCCCTGTCACAAACTGACACCAAGCAGTTTGTTTGTTTTTTTTTTTCTGATTACTGCATTGGTGTCAGTTTGTGACAGTTACTGTGGTGGGACAGTTACTGTTAGCCCCCTTTAGGTCTAGGGTACCCCCCTAACCCCCCCAATAAAGTTTTAACCCCTTGATCACCCCCTGTCGCCAGTGTCACTAAGCGATCATTTTTCTGATCGCTGTATTAGTGTCGCTGGTGACACTAGTTAGGGAGGTAAATATTTAGGTTCGCCGTCAGCGTTTTATAGCAACAGGGACCCCCATATACTACCTAATAAATGTTTTAATCCCTTGATTGCCCCCTAGTTAACCCTTTCACCACTGATCACCGTATAAGTGTTACGGGTGACGCTGGTTAATTCGTTTATTTTTTATAGTGTCAGGGCACCCGCCGTTTATTACCGAATAAAGGTTTAGCCCCCTGATCGCCCAGCGGTGATATGCGTCGCCCCAGGCAGCGTCAGATTAGCGCCAGTACTGCTAACACCCACGCACGCACCATACACCTCCCTTAGTGGTATAGTATCTGAACGGATCAATATCTGATCTGATCCGATCAGATCTATACTAGCATCCCCAGCAGTTTAGGGTTCCCAAAAACGCAGTGTTAGCGGGATCAGCCCAGATACCTGCTAGCACCTGCGTTTTGCCCCTCCGCCCAGCCCAGCCCAGCCCACCCAAGTGCAGTATCGATCGATCACTGTCACTTACAAAACACTAAATGCATAACTGCAGCATTCGCAGAGTCAGGCCTGATCCCTGCGATCGCTAACAGTTTTTTTGGTAGCATTTTGGTGAACTGGCAAGCACCAGCCCCAAGCAGCGTCAGGTTAGCGCCAGTACCACTAACACCCACGCACGCAGCATACACCTCCCTTAGTGGTATAGTATCTGATCGGATCAATATCTGATCCAATCAGATCTATACTAGCGTCCCCAGCAGTTTAGGGTTCCCAAAAACGCAGTGTTAGTGGGATCAGCCCAGATACCTGCTAGCACCTGCGTTTTGCCCCTCCGCCCGGCCCATCCCAGCCCACCCAAGTGCAGTATCGATCGATCACTGTCACTTACAAAACACTAAACGCATAACTGCAGCGTTCGCAGAGTCAGGCCTGATCCCTGCGATCGCTAACAGTTTTTTTGGTAGCGTTTTGGTGAACTGGCAAGCACCAGTGGCCTAGTACACCCCGGTCGTAGTCAAACCAGCACTGCAGTAACACTTGGTGACGTGGCGAGTCCCATAAGTGCAGTTCAAGCTGGTGAGGTGGCAAGCACAAGTAGTGTCCCCGCTGCCACCAAAAAGACAAACACAGGCCCGTCGTGCCCATAGTGCCCTTCCTGCTGCATTCGCCAATCCTAATTGGGAACCCACCGCTTCTGCAGCGCCCGTACTTCCCCCATTCACATCCCCAACCAAATGCAGTCAGCTGCATGAGAGGCATTTTCTTTGTCCTCCCGAGTACCCCTACCCAACGAACCCCCCCAAAAAAAGATGTCGTGTCTGCAGCAAGCGCGGATATAGTTGAGTATTAGCGTAGGGTACAGCATTGTACAAACTAGGCACACTTTCACAGGGTCTCCCAAGATGCCATCGCATTTTGAGAGACCCGAACCTGGAACCGGTTACAGTTATAAAAGTTAGTTACAAAAAAAGTGTAAAAAAAAAAAAAAATAGTTGTCGTTTTATTGTTTTCTCTCTCTCTATATTCTCTCTATTGTTCTGCTCTTTTTTACTGTATTCTATTCTGCAATGTTTTATTGTTATTATGTTTTATCATGTTTGTTTTTCAGGTATGCAATTTTTCCTTGTCAAAAGAAGTTTATTGAGTATACAATGTTATAAAGATACATAAAGTAAGTTTACAAGGATCTATAAAGTAAGCTCATTGTTTTACAGTAGGGTTTATATAGGTAAATATCATGAAATTTCAAATATTAAACATTGGGTTCACGTAAACCTAGAATAAAGATATATATCATTTCCTTAGCTACTTTTGTAGGTATTTAAATGATTTATACCTACTATACATATTGTTTACAAGTAGAGTGTATATAGGTCAAATAAATTCTGATAATGAGCTTTAATCGTAAGGTGGAGAAAAGGAAAGAGAAAGAAGAAAAAGGGTAGAAAGGCAGAGGTATGGTCCACAAGGTTGTCCCGCTCGTCAGTTTATTATTCTTTTTAGTTCTCTTTGAAGCCTTAGAATGGGTGTCTCTGTAAGTCATTTAATCTGTTACCATGGCAACAGGACAGAGTCATTGAAGTTTGACAGGAACTGTTGTTTTATCCAAGGATGCCAAAGTTTTTCAAATTTTGGAATTTGATTTTGATCGATGGCTACCATCTTAGCATGGGACATTGTATTATTCATTCTGTGAATTGTTTCTGTTAGTACCAATGTAGGAGATTTCCATGCCTTGGCCACTGTTTGTTTTGCAGCCGTTATTAGTTGGATCATAAGTTTGAATTGAGAGAGTGTTAACCATTCCGGTTTTAGATTAAGTAAAGTTAAATATGGATCTGGTTGTATTATTTTTTTAAATATTTTAGATGCAATCACGAAGACTTCCTTCCAGAAGGTTTGGATTACTGGGCACGTCCACCATATGTGTAAATATGTGCCTATTTCTGGGCATCCTCGAAAACAAAGAGCTGAGGTATTAGGCGAATATTTTGCCACTCTAGCGGGTACAAGGTACCAGCGAGTTAGGACTTTATAATTTGTCTCCAGTGCTAAGATGTTGGGTGAAGATGACTTAGATGTGAGCCATATGTTAGACCAGTCCGTGTCTTCTAAAGTTCGTCCCAGGTCCTCCTCCCACCTCTGAACGTAAGAGGGTCTATTAAGATTTGCTACTCCATATAATTGATTATAAAGTGATGAAATTGTACCTTTAGCAAATGGATCTTTTGTACAGATTGATTCAAAAATGGATAATTGGGATAATGGTGTATCCCCCTTTAGGAATGGTGTATAGAAATTTTTGATTTGGAGATATCTAAATATCTCAGAGTTTGGTAGATCATATTTTTCTCTAAGCGATGGGAATGAAAGGAATGATTTAGATGCTATGAAGTCATTTAGTGTCTGAATGCCTGATGTTGTCCAAGCTTTAAAAGAATTTGGGTAGATCCATGCCGGATAAAAGGCCGGATTTCTGATAAAAGAAAGGAGAGGATTGTGTGGAGATTGTAACTGATATTTGGTTTTTAGTTTATTCCAGAGAGATAAGAAGTGTTTAGTTATGGGATTATGAATTTTAAAGCGGTCTTTAGGATCAAGCCATAATAAATTTGATATTAATAGAGGGTCATTTTCTGAAGCTTCTATAAATACCCATAATGGGATTTCCTGTTTTGCATGGTATTTGGACAGACTGGCCAAATGTGCTGCTCTGTAGTAGTTAGTAAAATTAGGGTATCCTAGGCCTCCTTTATTTTTGGGAAGATGTAGTGTGTGTATAGGTATACGTGGTTTAGAAGAGCCCCATATAAACGAAGTTGCTCTTTTTTGTACTATTCTCAAAAAATAGGAAGGAATTGGAATAGGGAGGACTCTGAATAGATAAAGCAATTTGGGTAGAATAGTCATTTTGATTGCATTAATCTTCCCTATCCAGGATAAAGGAAGTTGCGACCATTGTTTTATTAGATTTGTGATCTGTCTTAATACAGGAGGATAATTGGTTGAGAATAAGTCAGAATGAGATGCTGTTAAATGAATTCCAAGATATGGGATTGATTTTTCTGCCCATGTGAATGGGAGTGCAGCCCTAGCCGGGATCAATTCCATGTTTGTGAGTGAAATATTAAGCACTAGGCATTTCTTAGGATTAATCATAAGGCCGGATAGGGCTGCAAATCCATCAAGAGCTGGTATTAAGTTAGGACCAGAGACCTGTGGTGATGATAGAAAAAGTAATATATCATCTGCAAATATACATAATTTGTGTGTAATACCTCCTACTTCAATGCCAGTTATAGTTTGGTTTGTTCTGATGTATTGGGCCATGGGTTCGAGTATAAGGGCAAATAATAAGGGAGATAATGGGCAACCCTGTCGGGTACCTCTTTCGATATTAAAGGCTTCAGATTTGTATCCAGCATATTTTATATAGGCTTTGGGTTTATTATATAATGCTTTGATCCATGTTAAAAAGTGGGGTCCAAAACCCCATTTTTGTAATGAATATTGCATATATTGCCAGGATACTGTGTCAAATGCCCTCTTAATATCGAGAGATAGAAAACATAAAGGGATTTTCCGTTTTTTAGCAATATGTGCCAATAACACTGCCCTGCGTATATCATCGCCTGCCTGTCTATTTGGCATGAAGCCTACTTGATCTCTATGTATTAATTTTCCTATAATGCTATTGAGGCGTTTTGCTATTATTTTTGCTAATAATTTAATATCGAGGTTTAACAGAGAGATAGGCCGATAATTCACACAGGAAGTATCATCAGAAAGGGGTTTTGGGATCATACAAACAATTGCCATTAGTGTTTCTTGCCGAAAAGAATGTCCATCTAGAAGTTTGTTAAAAGTTTCAGTAAGAATGGGAGAGAGTATTTCTGAGAATGTTTTATAGTATAAAGCCGAGTAGCCGTCTGGGCCTGGTCTTTTGTTAAGTTTTAGGTCTTTTATGGTGTTAGCAACTTCATCTATAGTTATAGGCTCATCCAAACTGCTTTTTTGATTCTGAGATAACTCAGGTAAGGTTATTTTTGAGAAGAAGGATTCAGCCTCTGTAGGATTAAATTCATTGTTTGTCTTGTATAAAGTTGCGAGATGTGAGTGAAATTTATGGACTATTTTAACTGGATTACAACTGTAAACATTTTTTGATAATTTCAAACGTATTGGTTTGAAAGATTTGTTAGTTGAATTTAATGCCCGAGCCAAATATGTACCTGGTTTGTTTGTATTCATGTAGAAATTGTGTTTGGAGCGTTTGAGGGATTTATCAACTGACTCAGTGAGAAATAGATCGTATTCCAATCTAGATTTTTCCAGATGAGATTTTGTACTCTGAGATGGATTATCTTGAAATGATATGTAGGCTGCATTAAAATTGAGTTCTAGTTTTTTTGCTAGATTTTTGCGTTCCCGTTTAAATAGTGCCATTTGTCTTTGTATTGTACCACGCAAGACAGGCTTATGAGCTTCCCACAGTGTTATTGGGGAGATGTCTGTTGTATTATTAATTGATATGTATTCCTTTAAAGCTTGTTCAATGGCCATCTCATGTAGTGGGTGTTTGAGCATTATGTCCGGTAAGTACCACGTTGGGTCATGCGCTTTTGGTATGGCTGAGGCTATAGTAGTGTATACTGCATTATGGTCAGACCACGGAATCGGAATTATATCTGATGCAATAATTTCTGGTATCATTCCTATTGTTAGAAAAATATGATCTATTCTGGTGAAGGTTTGATGAGGGTGCGAGAAATAAGTGAATTTCTTTTTCATTGGGTTACTTTCTCTCCATGAATCTACCAGATTGTATTTGGAAAGAAGTTGAGAAAAAGGTAATCTAGAGGTTATTTTGGATGGTGTAAAAGGTGATTTATCTAGAAATGGGAGGAGGACCTGGTTCGAATCCCCACACATTATCACTGTTCCTATTTTGTGTGTATTAATCACTTGTAATATATGTGAGAGGAATGGTGTAGGTTGTTTGTTAGGAGCGTAGTAGGAAATCACTGTGACTGCTGTATCCATTATATAACCCATGAGTATCAGGTATCTACCTTCTGGGTCTTTAATTTCTGATGATAAGGTGAATGGTGTGGATCGGTGAAATGCAATTAGAGTTCCCCTTTGCTTGGTACAGGCAGAAGCCGTGTAAATTTGTTGATAAAAAGGAGAAATATATTTTGGAGTAGAATCTTTGGTGAAGTGTGTTTCTTGGAGGCATACTATGTGAGCCTTCTTGTTATGGAAAGTACGGAAGGCTTTGGTCCTTTTTTGAGGGACATTTATTCCCTGAACATTCAGGGAAATTATATTCAGTGGTGCCATGGCAATAGATCAAATAGTTTTGACTTACTTTTTGTTATGCAGAGCTGACTGCGCAGATCAACCTGTGTGGACTGAAGAGATGAATAGATAGAAAAGAAACCAGTGAATTCTGGAGTAAAGAGTAAACAAAAACCATATGAGATTAGATGATACATTGTATAAATTATTTTTTGCAAGTAATCACAATTTACCCGTGAAAGAGAATAAATATCTCTCTCAGGGGAATAAGTGCCTTTGTCACACTCCCACATAATATGGTTGGGAGAATGAGGAGGGCTAATGGGGGTACACGGATCTTCCGCTTACAGGAGAGAAGTGCTATGTCAAAAGACATCAAAATGATGTTTCATTAATTGGAGTGCAGAATATAGTTTTTGTTGAAATTATTTATTCCAGGGAGGTTGTATATGGTTAGTCTTGCCCTAGGCTAAATAATTCAGTTAGAAAGGTACTGTTAATAACTTTGGTATTGATGAAGATAGTTTGAATTATTTTGGGATTTTAACCCTTTTAGAGTAAACAATTACATATTTTATTCATATGTAACTGTTTAGATATGTTAACTCATAAAATTGAGGTTGTATTGCTTCAGATTAGAATAAACAAAAACATAATTCTAGGAACTAGTTAGGTAATAATATATTTGTTTTAAGAAAAGAAAGAAAAAGCTACCATTACTTCTGGGTTATTGAACATATTTGTCCTAAAAAGTAATACATCTATTGTTATTACCTGATAATATATAACTGAACAAGAATTTCCTTATTTCACTTGTATATTCTAAGGCTATATGAATCAGAAGTAATAAGAAATATAACTGGAATGTAACATGATCCCACACAGTGTGTGACTGCAGTTACATTCAGTTATAAATATAGGTTTTTTATAGAGAACCAGCTCTTAGTATAATAAATGAAGAGATATCAGGAATTAGGATGTCAGTCCATTGAATCTTCTTGGTCCATGGATGATGTGGCATAACGGCCTCTTTTGTGAGAATGATGATTCCCATTTTGTTCTGAAATTTTCTGGGTGCTGCCTGAAGGTGAAGATGATGCCATTCTTCTGCGTGTGGGAGTGTTGCTGCTTGTGGGTTCTGTCAGATTTAATTTTAAAAGGGTTTGTTGTAGTTCATCTGCTGATCTGCTTCTGTAAATTGTACCTTGGTAGTTAAATCTGACTGAAAAGGGGAAGCCCCATTGATACATAATGTTGTGGCGTTGCAGTTCCATTAGTTGGGGTTTCATGGATCGTCTTTTAGTAATAGTAAGTTGGGATAGGTCAGCAAAAATTTGATAATTGTGTCCTTGAAAATTAAGTTCCTTTTTTTCTCTTGCAGCAATTAGTATTTGTTCTTTAGTTCTGTAATAATGAAATTTTGTGATTATATCACGTGGGGGTCCATCTTTCTTTTTGGCTGTGAGGGCTCTGTGTACTCTGTCAAGTTCTAAACGTTCAATAGGGATATCTGGCTTTAGTTCTTGTAATAGAGCAGTAATAGTAGATTGCAGGTCTGTCACAGTTTCAGGTATTCCCCTTATGCGCAAGTTTGAACGTCTGGCTCTATTTTCGTAATCTTCGAGCTTAGTTTGAAGTATTAAATTCTCTTTTTTTAATTGTTCCAATTCTGTTATATTTTCTTGGGTTGTAATTTCAATTTCATCCATTTTTATTTCTAAGGCTGCGGTGCGGTTTCCCAGCTCTTTTATTTCTTTGGTTAGGCTTTTTGTTATTTGGTCTGAGGTTTGTTTTAAAGCCTTATGAAGCATCTTTTCAAATTGTAATAATATTACTGGGGATTCTGAGGAGGCTTGTGGAGAAGTTTGTGAGAGGATTTGTTCTGTATCTGACTCAAATGGAGAGTCTTGCTGTGACATTTTCTGTCTGTGAGAGCGCCCTGATGCTGTATCTTGTGAGGTGACTGGAGCTGCTTCAGCTGCAGTGAGTGCCTGTGAGCTCTTTGTGAGGTGATTTTTATTTCTGCCACGGTTTCCTCCCAGTACCATATTTCCTGCCCAAACTTTCACAGTTTGTTCCCTGGGGCAAAAAGGTTCAAATGGATACCTTTTGAGCCTGCAGGCTCCGCTTTGTCCTTCTCTTCTCTCCTCAGCGGTGTGGAGCTCTAACAATGCATGTCTGCTCCGCTAGGCTCCGCCCACAACATTCCAGGTATGCAATTTTTTATACTTTACCGTTTACTGTGTTTTATTGTTAACCATTTTTTTGTCTTCAGGTACACCATTCACGACTTTGAGTGGTTATACCAGAATGATGCCTGCAGGTTTAGGTATCATCTTGGTATCATTCTTTTCAGCCAGCGGTCGGCTTTCATGTAAAAGCAATCCTAGTGGCTAATTAGCCTCTAGACTGCTTTTACAAGCCGTGGGAGGGAATGCCCCCCCCCCCCACCGTCTTCCGTGTTTTTCTCTGGCTCTCCTGTCTCAACAGGGAACCTGAGAATGCAGCCGGTGATTCAGCCAGCTGACCATAGAGCTGATCAGAGACCAGAGTGGCTCCAAACATCTCTATGGCCTAAGAAACCGCAAGCTACGAGCATTTCATGACTTCGATTTCGCCGGATGTAAACCGCGCCATTGGGAAAGCATTTTATCACACCGATCTTGGGGGCAGAGGAGAGATCTAGGGTCTAATAGACCCCAATTTTTTCAAAAAAAAGAGTACCTGTCACTACCTATTGCTATCATAGGGGATATTTACATTCCCTGAGATAACAATAAAAATGATTAAAAAAAAAAAAAATGAAAGGAACAGTTTAACCGCTTGGCATCCACGCTATAGCCGAATGACGGCTACAGCGCGGACCTGAATTCCCGGGAGGCCGTCATATGATGGCCTCCCCTGTGCACGTGCCCTGCGCGCGCCGTGATCACCGAGTCACTGAGACTCGGGTGATCACCGATCTGTGTAAGGGGCCGGTCCCGGGCCCCTTACCATGTGATCAGCTGTCAGCCAATGACAGCTGATCACATGATCAAAACAAAAGCTCTGTGATCGTTTTTTTTTTCTCCTCGCGCTGACAGTGCGAGGAGAAAAAAAAGCCAATCACCGGCTCAGCAGCAAGGGACATCGGTCCTGAAGAGGAGGAGGCAATAATGCCTCATATGTGCCTCAATTGTGCCAACAGTACCCACTGACAGTGCAACCTGACATTGCCACATCACAGTGCCCACAGTGCCCACCAGTGCCACGTATCAATGCCCATAAGTGCCACCTATCAATGCCTACAAGTGCCACCTATCAATGCCTACAAGTGCCACCTAACAATGCCCACCAGTGGTGCCAATCAGTGCCACCTAGCAGTGTACAAGATCAGTGCCCATTATTGCCACCAATCAGTGCCCATCACTGCCACCCATCAGTGCCCATCACTGCCACCTATCAGTGCCCATTGGTGCCGCCTCATCAGCGTACATCAATGAAGGAGAAAAATTACCCTTTTAAAAAATTTTATAACAAAATATAAAAAAAAATAATTTTTTTTTTTTAAATTCGGTCTTTTTAAATTTTTTTAACAAAAAATAAAAACCGCAGAGGTGATCAAATGCCACCAAAAGAAAGCTCTATTTGTGGGGAAAAAAATGATAAAAATTTCATTTGGGTACAGTGTTGCATGACCGCGCAATTGTCATTCAAAGTGCGACAGCGCTGAAAGCTGAAAATTGGTCTGGATAGGAGGGGGGTTTAAGTGCCCGGTAAGCAAGTGGTTAAAAATAAGATAAAAAAGCAAAAAAAAAATTAAAAAAAAAAAAAAAAAAAAAAGCACCCCTGTCGCCCCCTGCTCTCACGCTAAGGCGAACGCAAGCGGCGGTCTGTCGTCAAACGTAAACAGCAATTGCACCATGCATGTGAGGTATCACCGCGAAGGTCAGATCGAAGGCAGTAATTTTAGCAGTAGACCTCCTCTGTAAATCTAAAGTGGTAACCTGTAAAGGCTTTTAAAGGCTTTTAAAAATGTATTTATTTTGTTGCCACTGCACGTTTGTGCGCAATTGTAAAGCATGTCATGTTTGGTATCCATGTACTCGGCCTAAGATCATCTTTTTTATTTCATCAAACATTTGGGCACTATAGTGTGTTTTAGTGCATTAAAATTTAAAAAAGTGTGTTTTTTCCCAAAAAAATGCATTTGAAAAATCGCTGCGCAAATACTGTGTGAAAAAAAAAAAAATGAAACACCCACCATTTTAATCTGTAGGGCATTTGCTTTAAAAAATATATAATGTTTGGGGGTTCAAAGTAATTTTCTTGCAAAAAAAAAAAAACTTTTTCATGTAAACAAAAAGTGTCAGAAAGGGCTTTGTCTTCAAGTGGTTAGAAGAGTGGGTGATGTGTGACATAAGCTTCTAGATGTTGTGCATAAAATGCCAGGACAGTTCAAAATCCCTCCAAATGACCCCATTTTAGAAAGTAGACACCCCAAGCTATTTGCTGAGAGTCATGTCGAGTCCATGGAATATTTTATATTGTGACACAAGTTGCGGGAAAGAGACAAATTTTTTTTTTTTTGTCAGTTGTCAGTAAATGATATATTGCTCAAACATGCCATGGGAATATGTGAAATTACACCCCAAAATACATTCTGCTGCTTCTCCTGAGTACGGGGATACCACATGTGTGAGACTTTTTGGGAGCCTAGCCGCGTACGGGACCCCGAAAACCAAGCACCGCCTTCAGGCTTTCTAAGGGCGTGAATTTTTGATTTCACTCTTCACTGCCTATCACAGTTTCGGAGGCCATGGAATGCCCAGGTGGCACAAACCCCCCCCAAATGACCCCATTTTGGAAAGTAGACACCCAAAGCTATTTGCTGAGAGGTATAGTGAGTATTTTGCAGACCTCACTTTTTGTCACAAAGTTTTGAAAATTGAAAAAAGGAAAAAAAAATGTTTTTTCTTGTCTTTCTTCATTTTCAAAAACAAATGAGAGCTGCAAAATACTCACCATGCCTCTCAGCAAAAAGCTTGGGGTATCTACTTTCCAAAATGGGGTCATTTGGGGGGGTTTGTGCCACCTGGGCATTCCATGGCCTCTGAAACTGTGATGGGCAGTGAAGAGTGAAATCAAAAATTTACACCCTTAGAAATCCTGAAGGCGGTGATTGGTTTTCGGGGCCCCGTACGCGGCTAAGCTCCCAAAAAGTCCCACACATGTGGTATCCCCATACTCAGGAGAAGCAGCTAAATGTATTTTGGGGTGCAATTCCACATATGCCCATGGCCTGTGTGAGCAATATATCATTTAGTGACAACTTTGTGCAAAAAAAAAAAAAAAAAAAAGTGTCACTTTCCCGCAACTTGTGTCAAAATATAAAATATTCAATGGACTCAACATGCCTCTCAGCAAATAGCTTGGGGTGTCTACTTTCCAAAATGGGGTCATTTGGGGGGGTTTTGTGCCACCTGGGCATTCCATGGCCTCCGAAACTGTGATAGGCAGTGAAGAGTGAAATCAAAAATTTACACCCTTAGAAATCCTGAAGGCGGTGATTGGTTTTCGGGGCCCCGTACGCGGCTAGGCTCCCAAAAAGTCCCACACATGTGGTATCCCCATACTCAGGAGAAGCAGCTAAATGTATTTTGGGGTGCAATTCCACATAGGCCCATGGCCTGTGTGAGCAATATATCATTTAGTGACTTTTTGTAAAAATTTTTTTTTTTTTTTTGTCATTATTCAATCACTTGGGACAAAAAAAATAAATATTCAATGGGTTCAACATGCCTCTCAGCAATTTCCTTGGGGTGTCTACTTTCCAAAATGGGGTCATTTGGGGGGGTTTTGTACTGCCCTGCCATTTTAGCACCTCAAGAAATGACATAGGCAGTCACAAACTAAAAGCTGTGTAAATTCCAGAAAATGTACCCTAGTTTGTAGACGCTATAACTTTTGCGCAAACCAATAAATATACGCTTAATGACATTTTTTTTACCAAAGACATGTGGCCGAATACATTTTGGCCTAAATGTGTGACTAAAATTGAGTTTATTGGATTTTTTTATAACAAAAAGTAGAAAATATCTTTTTTTTCAAAATTTTCGGTCTTTTTCCGTTTATAAAAACCGCAGAGGTGATCAAATACCATCAAAAGAAAGCTCTATTTGTGGGAAGAAAAGGACGCAAATTTCGTTTGGGTACAGCATTGCATGACCGCGCAATTAGCAGTTAAAGCGACGCAGTGCCAAATTGGAAAAAGACCTCTGGTCCTTAGGCAGCATAATGGTCTGGGGCTCAAGTGGTTAAGTTTGTTTTGCTGTGGTTAGCTGTGATTGGCCAGAGCTAATCACATGATACAGATGGGCTGTGATTGGCCCAGTCTGTACCATGTGACCACACTGCCCAATCACAGCTAGCAACACAATTGTATATAATGGATGGCTTGAAAGGAAGCCATCCATTGTTTACAACTGTCATGTGACCTGCTGTGACTGGTTACAGCGGTAACATGGTACCAGCAGCGGCCTGGTACCATGTGGACACAGCCGGTGACAGATTGCGCCAGTGGGCGGCCTTGTGTTTCACGAGGACGTCCACACGGATCGACGAGAGGTCCCTGCCGGCGTCATCTTCTATACGCCGGGCGGGAACCGGTTAAACTCCCACTCCATTTAAAGTGGTATTAAATCCAAAAAAAGCAAACCTTTATTATATTGCAGCTTACCAATTCTTAGGTGTGATGGCTGCATTCGTTTTCTTTTTACACGTTATTTCCTTTATTTTCACCAGGTGATCCTGATATTAAAGGGTTCAGCTTTTGTTCATTTATGTAAAACCTTAAATACACCAGATGCAGTTCCATGCGCTTTTTTCTGCACTAAGTGCTAGTTCACACCAGATGCAGATCCGTGCGCTTTCTTTCTGCACTAAAATGCAGGCACAGTGTTTTCCATGTATTCCAATGGATCTAGTTCACACCAGTGCAGTCAGTTTCCGGTGCAGAAAAAAAAGCGTGCTGCATTTTTTCTGCACAGAACTGTACTGGAACCTAGCAAATTGTATCAAAAACGCACTGGAACTGCGTGTGGTATGAACTGTAAGCAAAAACTGAACCGGAACGTATGAGTGCATTTTTGTGGTGTGAACTGGCCCTAAAAATGCTTGCACAGTATTTTCCATGTATTCCAATGGCTCTAGTTCACACTAGTGCAGTCAGTTCCAGTCAGTTTCCGTTGCAGAAACTGACCGGAAACTGACTGCATGGTGTGAACTAGAGCAATTGGAATACATGGAAAACACTGTGCATGCATTTTTAGTGCAGAAAGAAAGTGCACGGAACTGCATCTGGTGTGAACTGGCCCTTAAGCCCAAGTTCACACTGAGCTGCAGGAATGAAGCCATGCGAGTTCAGCTGAACTCGCATGATTTCACTCCCGCATGTCAGTCCCGATTTTGGCCACAATTTCAGAGATATCTGTGCAGGTTTCTGCACAGATGTCAATGTAAATCGCAGCCCAAAATTGCAAAAAGTAGTACAGAAACTACATTTTGAAATGGGTGCAGCACCGCAGATGCGCCGCAGGCCGAATAGGACAGTGCCATTGACGGCAATTGCCGCCAATTTGACATGCGTTTTGACATGTCAAATCGCATGTCAAAACGCTCCAGTGTGAACCAGGGCTAAAAGGAACTAAACTGTTTGCTGTAACTGCTTACAAAGTATTAGCTAGTGTTGCAAGTATATTTAACACTCCCCTCCCCCCAGCCTGACAACTATGCAGTCTAAAGGTGTCTTTTTGCTCCTTCAGCCAGTGTAGTTACTGATCAGATCACCAGGTTAAAATAGAGGAGAAAAAAACTTAATGATTGGTAAACTCTAATAATTACTTCTTTGTTTTAATATCACTTTAAAGTATAGCTTAAAGTGGTTGTTAACCTACTTCTACTAAATTGTCTTATCCCCTCTGTACCATAATAAGATGTGTCCCTGTGTAATGTAAAAAATCTGCTGATCTGTACTGATACAAGCTCCACTCCGGGCGCTCAGCTGATTCCTCTCCTCGCTTCTCTCTTCGGCTCACAGCTGCAGTGGGCGGGGCCGAGCCATCCTGCTGATGTCAGCCAGGGAGGAGGGGGAGAGAGGAGAGAGCACCGACAATCAGCTGTGTGCCCGGAGTGGAGCTTAAACAGGTACAGATCGTTGGATTTTTTACACTACACAGGCACAGGGACACATGTTATTATGGTACAGGGGGGATAAGACAATTTCATAGCAGATATGAGAGGAGCAGAGGGGGGAGAGTCCATGGCCCCGGAAGGAAGAGGGGTGAAGATGGATGCTTTCACCAGCGGGGACATTGCGTGCTTCGTTTGCAGGTAAGTGCACATAATGGGCTAGTATGTGATGCATGCTAGCCCATTATGCTTTTACTTTCCAGGGGAATAAAGAGGAAGTAAAACCCATCAGGGTTTACGTCCTCTTTAAGGGAACAGGATCTGTGTTTTTGGGGGGGGGATAAACAAACGCTTTAAGGAAAAAACTTTTTTTCTTATTTCTGGATAGAGTGCTGAGAGATTAAAACACCAGTTAGGTTTAAATTGCTGTCTGTGTGCCCATAAGGGATAGTCACCCCCTCTATTTGTCCTGATTACCATTATCACAGAGATTAAGGCCTTATGTACACAGTGCGCTAGATTTTCTCTTCTGAATGCCTTTTACTGGTAGGAAAAAGCTATGTGTAAAAACACGCCCAAAGCCACATAGCACACAAGCGTTTAGGCATGTCAGGCATTTGAGTGTTAATGGATTCCATTGACCAGAATATTGATTGATATTCTGGCCTTTGGAATGAATGCAGTAATGCGTTTAAATGCGTTAAGTGTCTTCTGCTCAAAAGCTTCTCTCTTACATGGTTACATAGTTAGGTTGAAAAAAGACACAAGTCCATCCAGTTCAACTATAAAAAAAAAAAATAAAATAAAAAATATCGTACAATCCAATATACCCTATTCTATTCCCACAGTTGATCCAGAGGAAGGCAAAAAACCACAGCAGAGCATGCTCTAATTTGCTACAGCAGGGGAAAAAATTCCTTCCTGATCCCCCAAGAGGCAATCAGATTTTCCCTGGATCAACTTTACCTATAAATGTTAGTACCCAGTTATATTATGTACATTTAGGAAAGTATCCAGGCCTTTCTTAAAGCAATCTACTGAGCTGGCCAGAACCACCTCAGGCGGGAGTCTATTCCACATTTTCACAGCTCTTACTGTGAAGAAACCTTTCCGTATTTGGAGATGAAATCTCTTTTTGCCTCTAGACGTAAAGAGCGCCCCCGTGTCCTCTGTGTTGACCGTAAAGAGAATAACTCAACACCAGGTTCACCATATGGACCCCTTATATTTTTGAACATGTTGATCATATCCCCCCTTATTCTCCTCTTCTCAAGAGTGAATAAATTCAGTTCCTCTAACCTTTCCTCATAGCTGAGCTCCTCCATGCCTCTTATCAGTTTGGTTGCCCTTCTCTGCACTTTTTCCAGTTCCCCGATATCCTTTTTGAAAACTGGTGCCCAAAACTGAACTGCATATTCCAGATGAGGTCTTACTAATTGTGACGGGAGGGCCTGTGGAACTCAGAATCCCTTGGAAAGTAGGGGATGCCCTTGTTTCAGCTCCCCATACACCTCTTATGTCTAAGTCACCCTGTGCTATCCTGGCACAGGGTGAGTGAGAAAATATATCTTGGATTACTTAAAATGGGACAGTAATATTTGTCCACAATATCTCCCAGGATGTATGTAGAGACTATTATTGGTTTGTTTGATTCTGAACTCAACATGTTAATTGTGTGAGCTGATCACATTGGCCTCCAGGACTAGCTAGGAGACGAACAGTCTACTCCTACTATAGTTTGTTGATGACTAGGCTGAGGAGGGGGGAGATTGTTGTTTGTATTGTTAATTGTAATTAGCTTCTGCTATTGTGTTTATACTACTGTGTGAAGCTCGGTGACCACAAGTCTGTGTCCTACAGGATATGTCTCTGAGTCATCTGGTCTGGGTAAATGATTTAGTAAACTAGCTCATGTTAATTAGGTTAATTAGGTTACAGGTGTATTGTTAGAGTAATATGAGCAGGAGGGGGGAACCTCATCTTCTATTGTATATAAGACTGTATTCTGGTTCTAAAAAAAACAGTCCATGTTAGCAACTAAGCAAGTCTCGTCTTGTTTTATGCTTGGGAAATATCTGATATCTAGATTCAGACTGAGAGGAAGTGGTATACTGACGGAAACACTCAAGTGGAGTGTGGGACGTTCTGTGACACTAATGATTTGAACAGGGGCAAAATTATATCTCTCTCTCTCTAGAGTCCATACCTCTCTTAATACAAGAAAGGACTTTGCTCGCTTTGGAAACCGCAGCTTGGTATTGCATGCTATTATTGAGCTTATGATCTACCAAAACCCCCAGATCCTTTTCCACAATGGATTTCCCCAGTTGTACTCCCCCTAGCATGTATGATGCATGCATATTCTTAGCCCCCAAGTGCATAACTTTACATTTCTCAACATTAAACCTCATCTGCCACAGTCGTCCAATTAGACAGTGCATTGAGGTAGGCTTGTAAATTGGAGACATCCTGTAAGGATGTTATTCCACTGCATAGCTTGGTGTCATCTGCAAAAACAGAAATGTTATTTTTGATCCCAGACCCAATATCATTTATAAAGATATTAAAAAGTTAAGGTCCCAGCACTGAACCTTGGGGTACACCACTGATAACCTTAGACCATTCAGAGTAAGAATCATTAACCACTACTCTCTGAATTCTGTCTTTTAGCCAGTTTTCTATCCATTTACAAACTGATATTTCCAAGCCTATAGACTTTACCTTACACATGAGCCGTGTGGGCGGAACTGTGTTGAACGCTTTTGCAAAATCCAAGTATACCACGTCCACAGCCACCCCTCTGTCCAAGGTTTTACTTACCTCTTCATATAAAGAAATCAGGTTTGTCTGACAACTTCTGTCTTTCATGAATCTATGCTGTCTGTTGCTTAAAATGTTTTTTTCCAGCAAGAACTCATCTATGTGGTCTTTTATTAAACGCTCCAGTATCTTCCCGACTATAGAAGTTAAACTAACAGGTCTATAGTTACTTGGTAAAGACTTTGATCCCTTTTTAAATATAGGCACCATGTTCGCCCTGCGCCAATCCAGTGGTACTATTCCCGTCATTAATGAGTCCCTAAAAATTAGATACAATGGCTTTGAAATTACAGAGCTCAATTCTTTTAGGATCAATGGGTGGATGCCATCAGGTCCAGGTGCTTTATCCACCTTTATTCTGTCTAAATATTTCTGGACCATATCACTTTTGAGCCATCGTGGATCATTCTGGGCTGTGTCAATACCACCCCCATTATGGACATGAGCTCCCCCATGCTCTTTTGTATACACAGAGCTGAAGAAAGTATTTAATAAATTAGCCTTCTCTTTGTCCCCAGTTACCCACTCTAGATTATGTTGTAAAGGGCCTACATGCTCAGACCTGACCTTTTTACTATTAATATATTTGAAGAATTTTTGGGGGTTTGTCCTACTATCTTTTGCAATCTGTCGTTCGTTTTGAATTTTTGCATCCTTGATTTCCTTTTTACATAGTCTGTTAAATTCTTTGTAACATTTAAACGACACTAGTGTTCCTTCATTTTTACATTTTTTTAAAAGCTCTTATCTTATTGTTTATAGCTTTTTTAACTTTGGCCGTGAGCCACATAGGTTTTATTTTTATTTTTTTTTAACTTATTGCCCATGGGTATATACTTTGCAGTGAGGTCCAAAACAGTCTTTTTGAAGAATTCCCATTTCTGTTTTGTGTTTATCGATACCAATATTCCCTTCCAGTCTAAATCCTGGAGAGCAGCCCTCATCCTTGGAAAATTTGCTCTCTTGAAGTTAAGTGTTTTTATCTTTCCCGTATGTATTTCTTGTTTACAGCTAACATCAAATGAAATCATGTTATGATCACTGCTACCCAGGTGTTCCTTTATCTGAACATTAGTAATAAGCTCTGCATGGTTTCAGATTACCAGGTCCAACAGAGCTTCATTCCTAGTTGGGGCCTCAATAAACTGGACCATAAAATTGTCCTGTAATAGGTTTATAAATTTTTGCCCTTTAACTGTCCCAGCAGTGCCATTACTCCAGTCAATTTCTTGAACATGCTAGTGATGGTTTTCATTTTCAGCCTGTAAATATTTCTGTTCCATGTTACAGTGCACCAATTAAGCATCACAGTGCTTAATTTTTTTTATTTTTACATTTTTTTCTAATTTCCTTTATTCAAATCTATGCATGGCAGCACATTGCTGTTTTGCAAAATGTATGTCTGCATAATTTTATCGCAGTACACACCAATGCAGCACATACACAGCGCTGTGGATTGGGTGCTATAACTAGAGATGCGTACGACCAAAAATTTGATTCATTTGTTAAGTAAATCATTTTGCTTTGTCATAATCATGTTAATATGATTGGTTTTTGGAATTTAAGAAGTTTGGCTATATTTGTTTTAAAGTGTTAAAGTGGAGTTCCGCTTAAAAAAACAAATTAAGTCAGCAGCTACAAATACTGCAGCTGCTGACTTTTAATAATCGACACTTACCTGTCCCAGGGTCCAGCGATGCGGGGGAACAAAGCCCTGTTCATCTCCCCCTCCTCTCTGCGGCGCCAGCATTGTCACTGTGGGCACCCGGCTGTGGCTTCACAGCCGGGTACACACTGCGCATGTGCGAGCCACGCGGTGCGCCGAGACTGGCCGGACAATCATCTGGGACCTGTGACGTGTCCCAGATGATTGCCGAGAGGGAGGGGGGGGAGGTGATCTCCCTTCCGGTGCCGCGGTGCGCCGGGAGGAAGTGGGAGCTGGATCCCTCTAAAAAGACGGTATCCACTCCCCCCAAAAAAATGACATGCCAAATGTGGCATGTCAGGGGGTCACCTTCCCTTAAAACAGAAGTTCCATTTTTGGGTGGCACTGCGCTTTGATACATTATTTTGGGAGATGACATATACACTCTTGAGTCATCCCTACTAGTCCATTCCACAAAGAGAAATGGAATGAGCTGATTGGATGATATCGATTGGGGTTGCGTGCATCAGAAATTAACGAATGGAACAACATTAACTTCTGATTCATTTGTTATTTTATGGTTCAGAGATTCGGATGGATCCACCTCCAATCAACCCAAACACAATAAGTAGGAATCATCTTATTTCACTTTTATACCTTACTGTATTTATTGCAATATGTTTTAATTTCATATGTAGTGCATTTTTTATAATATTGAGAAATGTTAATGCAAAAAGAATCGGCTGATTATCTGAGAGTCAAGATGAAGTGGAAGAGTCCTCGAAACGCGTCCTGCAACCCCACTTTTATAAAAGAGCTGTCCTAGGGATTGAATGAGTCAAGCAGGAGCAGCAGAGAGTTCTGGCATCCAATCCAGCTCTTCACCTGTCAGCTGGCTACATGATGATCCAGATACTGTGGCTGCTCATCCATCCTTTCCTTGTGACTGTGTTGTGTGCTTAGTGGGCTCTTTCTCATGGACTATATGCGTTCTTTCACATTTTATTTTGTGAGTACATAATATGTTGTTTTTAATAAAGCCATTTGATCCTTTAAAAGAGAAGTATGGGTTTGGGGGTTTTTCCATATTCATACTTACCTAGATAGATGCTGCATCTGTCCCCCGGTGCCTCTACACTGAGAACCACACGATCGAACATCGCCTATGGCTCAGTTCTCACAGCTCCCCGAGCAGAGAGCTGCTGACTGTCAATCACAGCTCTTTGCTCATCCCCCTCCTCACTCACTGGAGAGCTGAGCTGTGGAGGGATGGGGGCGGCCGGCTGAGACGGGTGTCAGTCCAGGCACCTGGCAAATCCAGACTCCTTGGTCGGGATGACGCGGTGCCTGGACTGATTTCTGTGATGTCAGAGAGCGGACTTCAGACCACTCTCTGCTGAAAATGGGTCACAGGAGTGCAAAACGAATTGCACACCTGTGACATTCGTAAAAAACAAGCCTAGCCTGGACTGCTCCTTTAACTACACCAGAGGTCTGCGGTGTTTTCTCCCCTTGTTTTAATCTTCACAGGTGGAGTTCCCTCTCCCTTATTACAGCAGCACTCCTCCTAGTGTGTAGTAGTTGTGTGTCCGGGTGTTGGTCTAACCGCTCAGTAGTTCACATTATTTTTTCATTGCTGTATTTACATTTATAATTTGAGGTTATATTTATGTCATACATAGCTTTTTGGTTTGTTATGGTCAATTCTGGGAGTTGCGCTGTGAGATGAACACCCTCCGGGTGTAAGGCTTTTTGTGGTTTTTGGCATCCAAGTGTCAAAGAATCCATGCCACTCTCATCTCAAAACATAAATATAAATTTGTTAAAGGGTAAGTTCACCTTTACAGAATATCGTAATAATGTGAACTCACACTGGACCCCCTCCCCATCCCCCCCCCCTCCGATCCCGCTGTACCTGAGTCCGTGATCACCCGCTGTGAGATAGTTCGCCGCTGTCTCAGGTCGCTGCTTCACTGGTCAGGGGATTTGAAATCCCAGCGTGTTAATCTCCTAAACATATCTCGTAAAGGTACGTATAGGAAGCATTCTAATTGGTCGGCGTCATCATATGGACCAATCAGGACCCGCCTAGCCCATCCTGTTAGAGCTGGACAAGAGGATAGAAAGCCACAGGGATTTCAAATCCTTGGACTGGTAAAGTGGTGACCTGATGTCTCACAGTGGGTGATCACAGGTACAGCGGGACAGGGGGGGATGGGGAGGGGGTCCAGTGTAAGTTCACCTTACAGATTTTCTGTAAAGGTGAACTTACACTTTAAGTTATTAGGTTGAATTAATTTACTTATTCCCAGCTGACTTTTTGGGCTGCGCTCATACAGATTAAATGAAACGTCTCTGAAGTACAACCCCAATGCAAAAAGAATCTTATTAGAATAATCATGTAAGGCTCACTAAAATTAAAGCAAATGGATTCAAATCAATTTGGATCACACGTTATGTCGTTGCGTTATTTTGGATGCTTCAAACATTAAGGCTACTTTTACACTGAGTGCCTGTGCCGTTAGCGCAAATTTTTGCAGCGTTTTAGCGGTGCTTTTTGGCTGCTAGCAGGGGGCTTTTTACCCCCCCAAAAAATGTAAAACGTTAAGTTTTGCGGTGCTTTCAAATCTCTTTTCAAGCACTTCGGAAGCGCTGCCTATTCATTACATTGGGCAGGGCGTTTAGGAGCGCTATTTACAGCGCCCCAAACCTCCCCAAAGATGCTGCTTGCAGGACCTTTCATAACGTTCTGTAAGCGCACCGCTCCAGTGTGAAAAGACACACTGCAATGAATAGGAGGCAGTTTTCAGAGGCTATTTCTAGTGCTAAAACGCCTGAAAACCGCCTCAGTGTGAAAGTAGCCTTACAAAAGGCCAAAACTATCGCATCATGTAGTCCAAATGAAACAAATACAAATTAATTTGTTGTTTTTGTTCTAATTAATTTTGGTATCATTGAAATTTGTTACTATTGTGATTCCGAAATTCTGATACATCTGAATCTCCCAATAATTAAAATGTTGTCCGAATTTCGATTCATAACGAAACAAGTAGCGCATGTCTAACCATAACCCTTAGGTGTGATGTAAGCCTTCAGATTTTTAGCGCATTTACAGTTATTTACAGTTTTGCATACTTTTAATTGTGACCATTTTTAAAAAAAAGGCAAAAATGTAACATTTACAGCCAATTGTTATTTATAAACTCAAACAATTTAGTCAAATATCAGATATCGTTGTGACAAACATTTGTGCAACTATCATGGGATCTATAAAATCAGTAGCAGCAGTCCCATACCATCTAGCTGCTGTTTTTTTGGGCACAGATCCCAGAGTTTAGTTTCTCTTTAAGGTTAAAGGCTTGTTTGGCTGTACTTGTCCTATGGATCACAAGAGTGCAGTTCGTTCTGCACTCCTGTGACCCATTTTCAGTAGAGAGCAGGCTGAAGTCCTCTCTCTGCTGACATCACAGTGTCGGTTCAGGCTCGGCATCATCACGACCATGGAGTTGGGATCCGCCCAGATCCCTGGACAGTCACCCGGCTCAGCCTCTCAACGAGCCACTGAGAGCCTGAGCTCTCAGTGCCCCGCTCCTGCCCCCTCCACAGCTCAGCACTCCAGTGAGCGAAGAGGGGGCAGATCAGAGAGCTGGGGACTAAGACAGCAGCTCTCCATTCGGGAAGCTGTGAGAACCAAGTGATCGGCGATGTTCGATTGCTCAGTTTTCAGCGTTAGAGGCGTCGGGGGAAAGATGCAGCATCGGATCGAGCTTGGATCGGAGCTGCATCCACCTAGGTAAGTATGAATCAAAATAAAAAAAAATACCCATACTTCTCTTTTAAACAACAAATAACTGTCCTAAGAAACACATAGCAATTATAAGTGTAAAGATGGGGACAGAATGCTAGAACATTTGTATGTATGTACAGTATATATTAATTTATTACATTCAAAGGTTCTTTTTTTTTTTACATAGCAGCATGTTTTTTTTGTTTGTTTTTTTTGGAGATGAATGTGTCCATGTAAGGAGATACCAGGTGGTAAAAAAAAAATTAGCTTAGTCTCTGGATTTGTAGAATGGATGCGTAAGTGAATACAGTTTGCTCTATTGGCATGATATTATAACAGAGAATACCTCTGCATCGTAAAAACAGTCAATACTTTTACAATTGTTAACGTTGTGAAAAAGGTACAAAACAAAACAAAAAAAAAGGTAGCCAGGTAATCGATTTGAACTTAAATGCAATGTCAGCATAACCTAGTATGACAGGAAGAAATTGATAGCTATGAGGACAAGCACATAAAGAGAGAAAAAGGGATTTTTAAAAAAGATTTTACTGATAAAATGAGTTACGGAAGAACAATACAGTAAGAGAAAGAAATGTAGAAAATAAAAGTACATTACATATTCCTGAGCTTGCTGCAATGTACATTACATACTTCTGACCGCTGTGCTCTCTCTGTATTCCATCTACAGAAAGGAATTGGCAATTAAAGGATTTAATTTTTGAAATGGATAGTACTGAAGTTTATGCATGACTGTCGGATTAATGGAACAGTAATTAAAGAATATGTCAACCCAGAAAATATCATTTTTTTATTTATTTTTATTTATTACAGGTACTTTTATAGCGCCATCAATTTAAGCAGCGCTTTACATATATATTGAGCATTCACATCAGTCCCTTCCTTGAAGGAGCTTACAATCTAAGGTCCCTAATTCACATTCATACATACATACACATACTAGTGCCAATTTAGACAGGAACCAATTAACCTACCAGCATGTCTTTGGAGTGTGATAGGAAACCAGAGTACCTGGAAGAAACCCAGGCAAGCACAGGGAGAACATGCAAACTCCAGGCAGGTAGTGTCGTGGTTGGGATTCCAACCATCGACCCTATTCCCGATATGTGCCTGCTGTACCATGTATTTGTATGAAAAAGTATCTTGTTCTCGTTGCATTGCTTAGTTTGTGTGAAATCCCTGGTGTTCCTGCCAGTCCCACTGCTTTCCTGTTAAAAACTGACCACACTAAGAAGGAGAACACACCATGGTCAGTTCTCTAGGAATACTGGGAACTCAGATTACTCTCTTCCAATGATCAGACTTGTGCTGACATGCCCCACTCTGTGCAGCCATTTACTAGAAAGACCAGTGTACTGCTGCTTCTCTTCTCCCAGCTCTCTAAGCTCCCACTGTCAGCTCTCCTCAGGGTGACTAAGGCCTCATACACGTGATACGAAAATCAGAATGGAAAATTCGTAAGACGAGCTGTCTATGGATTTTCAGATCGTTAGTACGGTGCTTTCGACAGCCGATTTTGACTTTTTCATCAGACAAAAGCTGGATGAGCAGGCTATAAAATTTTTGTCGAATGTGATCTCAACGTCTGTTTTTCGGATGGTCAGTACAGAAATCATCACATGAAAGTTGAAAGTACAAACACGCATGCTCGGAATCAAGGAACGACTGGGAAGAGTTCGGTCTTGTAAACTACTGTTTGTAATCTAGAATTAACATTCATGACGCGGTAGCTGCTGAAATGTCGAAATGCAGCGCACATTCTCATCTTCTTTAATGGGATAACAATGAAGCTGCTTTGCTGGTGATACTGATGTAGTTATGCCTTTTAGGATTATTCTTCTCCTGTGATCAGTCAAACTCCAGATGTATTGAAAAGCAGACAATTTATTTTCAGATGTGCCGACACAAAAGGATGATGCTTACAAGTCAAAAGATGCAGTAAGAATCATACAAAGGGATGTACAGCCCCCTCCTAATACCTACAATAATATAGCTATAACGCTTCTATTGGCTGAGGAAACAATGATAGCGTTCCTGGTACAAAATGGTACGTACTTTATTGGCTAATTAGCATTTCCTGTACACTCTGTTCTACCATATATGGTTAAGCCTAATCATCCTACAACTTACTATGGAGTTAGTTAAAACAAACGATACAGCAAGTTAATACAACAACGTGCTCAGAAGTCATCTTAAAAATCAGGGTTTTAGTTTTTCTAATAGTCACACAATAAACATTTAAAACTTTTCTAACATTCCCTCCTTTTGTGTGACTATTTTATCTCAACACATTTCGATGATAGTCCCTGTGTTATACACTTTCGAACTGTATGTCATTAAGTTGAGCTTCAATGTCCCCATAGGTCTCCTCAGAGATAGGAAGGGCTTGATACATTGTTCTTGAGACTGTGGTTTCAATCAGTTTTTGTGAAAGTCCTCGAATACAGGAAATGCAGCAGCAACCGCAAGTGACCAAAACGGCCAAAGCCACAGCAATTGAGATCAAACATGATGTGATAAGTCCAGTCCATTTACCGAACTATCCTTCAAGCCAGTTTGTGAATGGATCATTAATACCTGAGTTTTCCGCTAATTCATTCGATAGAGCAGTCAGTCCTTCCAGGGCTCTGGTCACGGTCCCTCCAGGAGCTGTATTGTTAGGGATAAAGGTGCAACACATGCTACCAAACGTTTTGCATACTCCTCCTCTTTCAGCTAGGACCATATCTAAGGCCATTCAGTTCTGCCATGCCATTAGAGATGAGGGGGACAACTGTTCTGCTAGGCCCTTCATAGCGCCCCTAGTATAGTTTACAAATTGTTGTGGGTTATAGTATATATAGTTAATCCAGTCAACATTTTTATTTATAGTCACCCACCAGAGAAGAGACTCAAACCCAGCTGTCATCTGATTCCTGGCCTTCAACTCATCCGGCACCCCGCAAGGAACCCCAATCTCATCTATGTAGATCTGAGAGTCAAATGACCCCTTGGGAGTGGTGTCCCTCCAACACCTGACAGGATCCCCAGGGGCATAGCCAGCTGGACCATAGCGCAATTCCCTCGGGCACTGGACGGTATCCTAGCTCGCAGTTTCTTATCCCCACACATCCACCAGACATCAGCTCTCTGAATGTCATGTTCAACCCAGTCACCATTGCCCGTGTTAAACCTCTCTGCACAGTAGTCATCAGGTAGTGACACAAGATCCACCCCGCTACGGTTCCCTGGGAGTGCAAAACAAGTAAAGCTGCCTGGATAAGCAGTAACCGCCGGAGGTATCTGAGGTCTCTGTACTGGGGGAAACAACAAACTCAACGTGTGACAGGTAGAATTTGTTTCAGGTTTATAGCTCTTATTATACAACTGCAACATACATTTTAAACCTTCTGGATCTGTATTGTGATCTAGAAGAAAAGGGACCGTTGCAAAATGTTGTCTGGCTCTGGCACAAACTAAACAGTTTTCCTTTTTTAGAGTTTTAACTGTGTGGCTGCAAGAGGGCCAGAAAATCCGGCTACAAAGGGAGGTCTCGCACAAGGTGGGACTTGTCTCAAACTGGTGAAGTCTCCCTCCCCTTCCAACTCTCCTACTCTATCTGCTGGAACTCTGTAGCTGGTTAGGATGAAAGGGACAGTAATTATCCTTGGGTTACTGGTGACTCTAGGAGAGGCATCCATAAGAGTTACCAGTTGCATTTGTACCATCTGGATTTTTCTTACTGGAACCATCAACAAAAAGTGTCATGTCAGGGTTAGATAACGGTACATCTTTCAAATCACATCGTGGCAGTACCTTTCCAGCGATGGCAGCAGTACAGTCATGTTTATGACCATCAGTAGGAAGTGGAATTAGTGTTGATGGGTTTAATGTAGTACACCTCTGTATTGTTAAGTGAGGTTGTGTCAAGAGTATTGTCATACAGGAAAGGTGTCGTGCTGGGCTCAAATGTGATATCTTTTGTTGTAAAAGGATAACAGATACTGCATGTGGTACTTTGAGTGTCAGCGGGTGATATAGCACTATAGATGCTGAGGCCTTAACTGCTTCAGCTGCAGCTGAAGCCTGTACACAGGGTGGGAGTGCTCTAGTTACACTGTCTAATTTTGTAGAATAGTAAGCAATCGGCCTCTGGTGCCCGCCATGTGACTGTAAGTACTGATGTCATGTGACCTTCCCTTGAGTCTACTGTTTGTTCGAAAGGCTTGTCATAGTTTGGTAAGGCTAGCACTGATGAACTAGAAAGGATTTGTTTTTGGTCAGTAAAGGCTGTCTCTGTTTCCTCACTCCATTTTATAGCATCCTGGGGGGCCATAGGGCTCCCATGTATTGCCTGAATCAACGGGGCCATCAGCATGGAATACCTGGCAATCCAGGCTCTACAAAAATTTGTCATACCCAGGAAGGACATCATTTGTTTCTTTCTCTTTGGTTTCGGCACCTGGAGGAGGGCTCAAATTCTCTCCTCATCCAGGTGCCAACCTTCTTTTGAGATATTATACCCCAAGTATTTGACCTGTTGTTGCCACAACTGGAGTTTAGTTCTATTTACCTTATGCCCTTGGTCATGGAGGAAGTACAACAGAGCCATTTTGTCAGCCCTACAAACCTCCTCTGAGGGAGACGCCACTAAGATGTTGTCTACATAAAGGAGGAGCTGGCTTCCCCCTAGGGGTACAAATTGAGCCAAGTTTGAGGACATAGCTTGTGAAAAGATGCTAGGGGGCTCACAATAGCCCTTGGGCTACCTGGTCAAGGTATACCTTTTTTCCCGGTAGGTGAAGTCAAACCAAAATTGATGGCCGGGTGCACCGGGATGCTAAAGAAGGCATTATTTATATCAGTCACAGAAAATAATTCATTTCCTGGATCTAAATCATTCAGTAGTGTGTGTGGATCTGGTACCACAGGAGCTCTTGGTATAACTGCCTGGTTAACAGCTTGTAGATCTTGTACCATTCTCCAGCCTGTGAAAGGCGGAGCCTTCTTAACAGGAAAAAGGGGGGTATTGCAAGGGCTGTCAGGACATGGAATAATCACCCCTGTTTTTAAAAGTTCGTCTACTACAGGGGCTATGCCCTCCTCTGCTTCCTTCTTAGGTGAGGTCTGTGGTGTGATTTTGGAGTGATGGTTACTGGTGGGACTCCTTTCATGAGTCCCGCATCTGCTGGACCTCTAGTCCACAGTGTCTCTGGGAGCCCATCTAACAGGGGACCCTCTTGTGTCAAGTATCATTCAGTTCCTGCAGCCCACATGTGTGCCAAGGGTGTTGTAATGATTTCGTATCCCAAGGGTTTGTGACAGAAATAACCTGTTGACTTACTTTTGTATAGATCAGGTAGGCCCACAGGAGCCCAATCTCTTAGGTCTTCGCATTCCTTCACAAACCCTCCCACATCCTTCCAATCTCAGATTTTGGGTTTAGCCAAGGATAGATGTGGGGTGATTTCCCTAAACAGAACTTGTTCCTCGGGGGGTATACAACATGCCGATGCAGAAAATCCCTCAACACACCAGTAAACATTGGTTAATTGCAGGGTAACTCCCTTCTTTGAGAAAAATCTGGAGGCGTAATACCTATCAGGCCCTGGTGTTCTCCTAAAATACATTGTGCAGAGAGCCCTATTTGGTGTTTGTAAATCCACTGTCCTACCTTCCATCACTGTTTCAGCATAATTAATCATTTTGTCAACAGTATCCTTGTCTTTCATATACACATCTAAGGAGTAATAAGATTGTGTTTCTTCTACTGGCTTCATGGGTCCCTGTCCTACCTGGACTGCAAACCCATTATTTTGTGCACTGACTGACATGCGCATGACTGACATTAGGTCTCTACCTAAGAGTAGACAAGAGTAGAGTAGATAGTAGACAAGATCACTCTGGTTGTGGTCTTGACCTCTGTCTCTGGCTCCTCAGTGGTGACATACTCAGACAGTGATTCCCTTACCAATTTTCCACTTACTCCTTGTACCAAAATAGATTTTGTAGATTGATCAATATGGGGCACATCTGCAGGGTGGATTAAGGTCCTAGAGGCCCCGGAGTCAACCAAAAACTGTACACATTTTCTCTCAACCATTAACTCCACCTGTGGTATGTTTTCAACGTACCCTATCTTTTCCAGGTGGCTCACACATACAGTTTCTAGTCAATCCGATTTGTGAGGGCCTGGCCCGTCAAGGCAGTCCCTGGCCAAATGCCCCTGTTTTCCACAATCCCAACATTCCCTTCTTTCTACCCATTCTTTATTCCTCCATTGTCCTCTACCCCTTCCTCTTCCTTTCGACTTGTTCCTTCCTCTAAAACCACCTTTGTCACTCTCTTTATGAGACACCTCTGGTTCTGCCTCGGCAGTGTACTCTTCTGCATCCTCATCTCCTTCTTCACCTTGCACAAAAACCTTTACTTTCACATTCTTTTTTGCCCTCGTTTTCAAATACTTCTCAGAATGCTTAGCATATTGTAAAACATCTAAAACCGATGCAGTTTGGTAAGTAACCATGTTTTTAACAATGTAATCCTTATAATCCTGTTTCAATCCATTAACTATCTTTAGCTGTTGCTGATATGCACTATTCACATCCTCAGCTTCGGGGAGCCTGGAGAACACTTTAAAAACCTCTCATAGTTAATTTAGGTAGTCACTGACACTCTCCTTGTCTTCCTGTACTGTCATATTTATATTTTGCCAATCAGTCCATTGTACCCATCTAAGCTGGCATCTGTTCAGTAAGGCAGTCAGCCTGGTCCCCAAGTCTGGGCTGTCTGGAGGCAATGGATCCCCTCACCCCTGTCAGTTTGCTAGGGCGTAGGGGTCCCAGTCCTCCTTTACTGAGGCCCAATCTGATCCTAGTACTCTCCTCAGGGCTCTCTCTACCTCCACCCCGTTCAATTATAACTGTAACGTAATCCCTCTATGTTTTAAATTAATTCAGCTGGACCTAATTTTGGATGTTCTGTAACCTTTTGTATCTCACTGTCGGTCCATGGTCGAAAAACAGTCATAGTCAAGGGATATGGCTGGCCAAGTGCATTATTCTCTCCTCCTCTTGGATTTGGGACTTCTATCAAGGGGTATTCCTCACCATCATCTACACCATACCTAATAGGAGGTTTACTTGGTCTCTTGGCTCCTGCTGGGGCACCTAGTGCATGGTTTATGGTGTCAGTTAAGGTTTCAAGGAGCAATCTGTTCAGCTCCGGGACTGTACTACTGTCTGGAGAGATTGGGGAAGTGGAGTTGGGATTTTGTTCAGAGGCGGTTCCTTTGACAGGGGTGGATGTCACAGGGAGGGTGGTACTCTGGGCAGTGGCTTGCACCTGAGGGGGGAGGACCATTATAAGGAGGTAGTCTCTGGGTATAACAAATGAGATCATCCTCTTTGTCCACTAGGGGCAGTTGGACCTGGCATTTCTCTTTTGTTCTCCTTCTTTCTACTCTAATTCTACCGTGCTGAAGCCAGTACTCCGCCATTTCCAACCCATACCTTTTTTGATCTTTGGGTCATAACAATTTAAGCTTATCCACCAACTCCTGACACTCTTTCACAGTTAGTTTACTATTGAATCCAAACTTCCTCTCCCACTTGGCACAATACTGAATGGACTTAGGGTCTTTGCTATACATAAATGTCTTATCTCCTTCTAATGGCACAGCAGCAACATAAGCAACCACAAGACATTCTTTTACAGAGACTATTCCCCATTGTCAGCATTAGTCGGGTCTCTCATTAACCTATAAAACACTGGGATAGTGACCCTCGGCTCACAGGAACAACAGGAATGCCAGAAGAGTATAAACATCAGCACTCCCCACACTATAAGGAGAATCAAAAAATAATTAAAACTTGTCTCTGCAGTACTGTTGTTCAATAAGGTTACAGCGTCAACTGCAAGGTTAAACATGAGAAAGGATAAACTAAACACACAGAAGAAAGTTAGCCTTGCGATCTTTCTAGATCACTTAGCTAAATATCGTTTAACCACTTGCCGACTGCCTCAGGCAGATATACTGCGGCAGAAGGGCTCGTACAGGCAAAACCATGTACCTGTACGTTGCCCTTTAAGAGGAAGCCTGTGGGGCGCGTGGCAAGCTCCGTGAGTCGGGTCGCGGGTTCCGCGGACTTGATCGCCGCGGAGATACCCGTGATCGCCTCATGGGGAGGAAGAACGGGGAGATGCTGATGTAAACAGCATCTCCCCGTTCTGCCTAGTGACAGTGTCACTCGATCTCTGCTCCCTGTCATCGGAGCAGAGATCAGTGATGTCACACACACAGCCCATCCCCCTGAAAGTTAGAAACACGCCCCTAGGACACACTTAACCCCTACACTGCCACCTAGTGGTTAAGCCCTTCACTGCCAGTGTCATTTACACAGGAATCAGTGCATTTTTATAGCACTGATTGCTGTATAAATGACAGTGGTCCCAAAAATGTGTCAAAAATGTCTGATGTGTCTGCCATAATGTCGCAGTCATGATAAAAATCGCTGATTGCCGCCATTTAAAAAAAATAAATACATTTTAATAAAAATGCCATAAAACTATCCCCTATTTTGTAAACGCTATAACTTTTGCTCAAACCGATCAATAATTGTTTATTGCGATTTTTTTTACCAAAAATATATAGAAGAATATGTATCGGCCTAAACTGAGGAAAAAAATTGTTTTTTTTATATATTTTTGGGGGATATTTATTATAGCAAAAAGTAAAAAATAATGCGTTTTTTTCAAAATTGTCGCTCTATTTTTGTTTATAGCGCAAAAAATAAAAACCGCAGAGGCGATCAAATACCACCAAAAGAAAGCTCTATTTGTGGGAATAAAAGGACGTCAATTTTGTTTGGGAGCCACGTTGCACGACCGCGCAATTGTCAGTTAAAGCGACGCAGTGCTGAATCGCAAAAAAGTGCTCTGGTCAGGAAGGGGGTAAATTCTTCCGGGGCTGAAGTGGTTAAATCATCAGGCAATCAACCTCTGAGGTTTGGTATACCTTTCAACAAATCTTTTTTTTGTCTGTCCGGGACAGCAGGTGACGTGAATTTTTTACCTTAGGCAACGTCCCCAAATGTGTCTGTCTACGAACACCAGAACTATTGAGATTTTATACAATCAGTCCCAATGTCGGCAATTACAATTCAATAAACCAGAATCAAAACAGAAAGAAAAGAAGAGACTCTTAGAAAGAATTAAGAATAATTTAAATGATCTTACCTCTCAAACACCAGGAGGACTAGATCATCTAGGTTCGAAACCGAACGGTGGATCCAGGTCTCAGGCCCCGCCCCTATTTCACCACTAACGTTGAGTGGGGGTACTTTTGATGCTCAGTGAGCTTTGAAGTCTGATACTCCCTGAAGTCCTTGTCGGGACCGTCCGACCCGGAATGCACTTGTTGGTTCCGACTTGAAGGACCAAAATGTTGGGATTATTCTTCTCCTGTGATCAGTCAAACTCTAGATGTATTGAAAAGCAGACAATTTATTATCAGATGTGCCGACACAAAAGTCAAAAGATGCAGTAAGAATCAAAGGGATGTACAGCCCCCCTCCTAATACCTACAATAATATAGCTATAACGCTTCTATTGGCTGAGGAAACACTGATAGCGTTCCTGGTACAAAATGGTACGTACTTTATTGGCTAATTAGCGTTTCCTGTACACTCTATTCTACCATATATGGTTGAGCCTAATCATCCTACAACTTACTATGAAGTTAGTTAAAACAATACAGCACATTAATACAACAACGTGCTCAGAAGTCATCTTAAAAATCAGGGTTTTTGTTTTTCTAATAATCACACAATAAACATTTAAAATGTTTCTAACAATGCCAAATGTATTTTAAAAGGCATTTGTTTTGTTCGTATATAGAAAGCAGTACAGCTCATAAAATAAAAATAAATATAAACTAAAGTCCAAAATAAACAAATTGCAGGCAGCAGTACAGCAGTACAGCGCATAAAATAAAGATAAATCAAACTAAAGTCCAAAATAAACAAATTGTAGGCAATATTCCAGTGATTCCTCCAGTGACTCAGGTGACATAAGGAAAACGTAAGGTGACTGTAGTGACACACATGGACCTCCACCTTCGGTGACACCAGCTGCTCACCTCAATAGATGGACCCCTGAGTAAATCAGTCAGGTCAAATTCAGCGGTTCCCTCACAGGGACAATACCATAGGGAGACAGCGTCAACTGCAGCAGCAGCTTACAAATGTCAGCAAACCAAGATGGCGGCAGCAAGCCAAGTGCTCACATCTGAAGGCCAAAGGGCGCGCTGGTTGATTTTTGTCTATATTTGTTTTGTACGATCTGAAAATCGCGAATCAACACTCACCAAAATTCTATTAACATGAAATTAGCATAAGGGGCCCAAAGGGTGGCGCTTGAGAAATGAACTTCCTCTTTATACTCTCATAGTACATCACTATATTCGCGTTTGTCAAACGACTTTTTGCTAATAGTATGCTAGACAAAATCCTGTACACGTGCTTTTGACAAAAATCAGACGCTCGGTTGTACGACAATCGGATCGCGTGTAAGATGCTTTAAGGAGCCCCAGGTCTTTCACAATCATTTCAATTCTTCTGCTGTAGTGATCCCTTAAGAACATAATACATTTTGCCCTCTTGAAGGGCCAGACAGGAGATGCCCCAAGAGGTCAGGGAGTGAAAACAGATATAGAATCATTACCCGATGCTATAAAGCTACCCATGAACATTAGATAACACTCTGAAGAAACAAGTCAAATCATAATTTGGCAAAGGAAGATTGTTTGCATTAAAAAGGTTTTTTTTTAGATGAAAGTAACCAAAAAAAATGTTTGTCTTGAAGTATTTCTAAACCCAAAAGAAAAAAAAAATGAATATATTGTAGCTTACAAGCTTCTAGATGTGGTGGCTGTGATACAGAAAAAACATCTATTGATCATGTCAGAACTCCAGCATCTTAGTAACTTCCTGTAGACTAAACTGAAACCTCAAAAAAGTTATACTGTCTTCTGTGAACTATAAGCAACACCCATTTACAATCAAAGACTAAAAAGCTTGAAAAGATATATTTTTTTGTTTTAGATATACAGTATATTTGTAGGTGGACTACTCATTCTGATTGTGCAATCTTTATGGCTCTACCTTCAACACCTGCTCAATTGGATACAAAGTAAATCGATCGTTTTGATTTTCCCTTATTACATTAAAGCCTCGTACACACAGTACGATTGTTGGCAGGGGATTGTCTGTTGACAGACTGTTGTCCTAAAATCTTATGCCACGTACACACGGGCGGACTTTTCGACCGGACTGGTCCGACAGACTTTCCAGCGGACTTTCGATGGACTTTTGACGGACTTTTTACAGACTTCCGATGGACCTTTTAATGAACGGACTTGCCTAAACACGATCACACCAAAGTCCAACGGATTCATATGTGATGATGTACAACGGACTAAAATAAGGAAGTTGATAGCCAGTAGCCAATAGCTGCCCTAGCGTGGATTTTTGTCCGTCGGACTAGCATACAGGCAAGCGGATTTCTGGGTCCGGTGGAGTTACGACGTAAAGATCTGAAGCATGTTCCAAATCTAAAGTCCGTCAGATTTTCAACTGGAAAAGTCCGCTGAAGGTCCGATGAAGCCAACACACGATCGGATTGTCCGCCGGACTTGGTCCGTCGGAGTAGTCCAGTCGAAAAGTTTGCTCGTGTGTACGCTGCATAACCATTGGTATGCTCCTTTTGACAATTGTTGTCCAATTTTCGGCCAACAACTATTGGATGAAAGGCTAGTAAATTTTCAGTGGACAACGTCGATTTTCGTATGGTCAGTACACAAATCCGTCACACAAAAGTCGAAAGTACAAACACGCATGCTCGGAATCAATGCTTATCAAACACAAAATTAGCAGAAGGGGCCCAAAGGGTGGCGCTCAAGAGCTGAAATTGCTCGCAGTATGTCACTACGTTTGTGTTTGTGGCACAACAATTGTGTACCATTAGTATGCAAGACAAGATCCTGGCACATGCCCTTATTGACAAACATCAGACGCTCGGTTGGCCAACAATCGTACCGTGTGTACGATGCTTTAGGCTCTGTTTCCACTACTGCGAGTTGTTGTGCGACTTGACACATGTGAAGTCGCATGACAAGTCAAAATCCATATATTTCAATGGTCCCCGTTCTAATTGGTGCGACTCCAAAAAAGGTTCTTGTACTACTTTGTTCCGATTTCAGTGCAACTTGTTCTCCCATGGTTCTAACCAGTCGTATAACATTGCATCAAAAATCGCATTGCAAAGTCGCACTGTAAATCGCGTGACTTTGGGGTCACAATAATGGAAACCTTAAAGCCTTAGTGTCGGTTCACACCTGAATTGCACAGGAACAAGGTTCACATGCCTGTGCAACTCATAGAATGGGCTAAAATCACACTGGATCACACCAAAAGTAGTGCATTAAAAAACGCACTGCACAGGATGACATGGTACTGTGGTGCCATGCAATCCGGTTCAGGTAAACGCACTGCATTTGAGATCTACATTTGAGGTGTCCTTAGGATTTTATTGACACCATAAAAGATCACACACTCAGGGGTTGATTTACTAAAACTGGACAGTGCAAAATCTGGTGCAGCTGTGCATGGTAGCCAATCAGCTTCTAACTTCAGCTTGTTCAATTAAGCTTTAAAACTAAAGCCCCATACACACTACTAGATTTTCTGCAGATTTTTGTCTTCAGATTTACCAAAACCATATAATATGAGGTCAAACCTTAAAATCTTGTACACGCGATCAGATTTTCTCCTGGGAATTGTGATGACAGAGTGTTTGCCTAAAATCCGACCATTAGTATGCTCCATCAGACAATTGTTGGCCAACCTTCCGCCATCAAATGTTGGATGGCAGGCTAATAAATTTTCGGCGGACAAGGGTCTGTTGTCAGATTTTCGTATCATCTGTACACAAGTCCGTCACACAAAAGTCCAAAATACAAACATGCATGCTCGGAATCAATGCTCACCAAACATGACATTAGCAGAAGGTGCCCAAAGGGTGGCGCTCAAGAGCTGAAATTCCACGTAGTACGTCACTACGTTTGTGTTTGTTGGCCGACAATTGTGTACCGTTTGTATGCAAGACAAGTTCACGGCACATGCCCTTCGGACAAAAGTCTGGCGCTTTGTCTGTGGAAAATCCGATCGTATGTACAAGGCTTAAGAGTTTCAATTTGTATGCAATCAGGCAGGCTCTTGCACTACATAGTTTTGGTAAATCTGAAGACAAAAATCTGCAGAAAATGTAATAGTGTGTATGGGGTCTTAACCCTCGTTCACATTGAAGGCAGGTTTGAAATCATGCCAGTTTAGCTGAACTCACATGATTTCAAACCCACATTTCAGTGCGAGTTCAGGGGCAATTTGAAAGAATTCATACACAGATGTCTATTGAAATCCCAGCGTGGCCGCCAAAAGTAGTGCAGGAACTGCTTTTGGAAATCGGTGCGACACAGCAAAGTCAGCGTTGCACCGTTGCCGGCAATAGGCTGTGATTTGGCATGTGATTTGAACGCGGTGGTGCAAACGTACACAAAACGTGGATTTTGCTCCCTGCGCTCCGCAGTGAATGAGCCCTTAACCACTTCCGGACCGCCGCTCGCCGATATACGTTGGCTGTTTGAAGAGGGATATCTTTGTTATGGTAGCAGCTAGCTGCCATAACCCTCTGTATCCTCTTCTTCAGCGTGCTGTCCGGTTTCCGATAATAGTGGTCTCTGTGGCGGATTCGCAGCGAGATCACTCTTATCGGCGGCGGGAGAGGGCTTCCCCCTCCCGCCGCTCTCCGGTGCCCTCCGCCGCTTACCGGAGCCGTCGGCAGTGCCGGAGGTGATCAGGTCCTCTTCCGTGTGTGGTATGGAGATGAGTGAGGGGAAGATGGCCCCACCCGTCTCCGTACCATTTCCGGGGCGGAAGCAACATCAAAATGTCACTTCCGCCCATAGCTCTTAAAGGGCCTTTTTTTTTTTACTTTTTTCAACATTTTTTATTTTATTTTTTTATTGCATTTTAGTGTAAATATGACCCCAGTTCTCATATTTAAGAGGTCCTGTCATGCTTTTTTTCTATTACCAGGGATGTTTACATTCCTTGTAATAGGAATAAAAGTGACACAATTTTTTTTTTACTTTTTTCAAATGGCAACATTTTTTATTTTATTTTTTATTGCATTTTAGTGTAAATATGACCCCAGATCTCATATTTAAGAGGTCCTGTCATGCTTTTTTCTATTACAAGGGATGTTTACATTCCTTGTAATAGGAATAAAAGTGACCCAATTTTTTTTTTAAAGAACAGTGTAAAAATAAAAACTAAAAGGTAAAATAAATAAGAAAAAACGTTTTTTTTTAAACGTGCCCCGTCTCGCCGAGTTGGCGTGCAGAAGCGAAGGCATACGTGAGTAGCTCCTGCATATGAAAATGGTGTTCAAACCACACACATGAGGTATTGCCACGATCTGTAGAGCTAGAGCAATAATTCTAGCCCTAGACCTCCTCTGTAACTCAAAACATGCAACCTGTAGAATTTTTTTAAACGTTGTCTATGGAGATTTTTAAGGGTAAAAGTTTGTTACCACTCTACGAGTGGGCGCAATTTTTAAACGTGACATGTTGGATATCAATTTACTCGGCGTAACATTATCTTTCACAATATAAACAAAATTGACGTCCTTTTTTTCCCACAAGTAGAGCTTTCTTTTGGTGGTATTTGATTATCTCTGCGGTTTTTAGTTTTTGCGCTATAAACAAAAAAAAGAGAGACAATTAAAAAAAAAAAAAACTCAATATTTTTTACTTTTTGCTATAATAAATATCCCCCAAAAACATATAAAAAAACGATTTTTTTCCTCAGTTTAGGCTGATATGTATTCTTCTACATATTTTTGTTAAAAAAAAACAAAACAAAATCGCAATAAGCGTATATTGATTGGTTTGCGCAAAAGTTATAGCGTCTACAAAATAGGGGATAGTTTTATGGCATTTTTATTATTATATTTTTTTTTTAAAGTAATGGCGGGGATCTGCAATTTTTATCGGGACTGCGACATTATGGCGGACACATCGGACAATTTTGACACATTTTTGGGACCATTGACATTTATACAGCCATCAGTGCTATAAAAATGCATTGTGAATAATCAAAAGTGTATACTGCGCTGTGACCCCGCAATCCAGCAGCCGGCACGGCTGTAGACAAAGAGCTAAGTAGGTAGAAAATAAATAAGTGCAGCGCTATGATTGCAAAAAAAGGGAAAAATTGTATGTGATTCAAACATATATGTGACAAAATGACACAAACTCTAACATAATAGATGTGAATGGATTTTAAGCAATGTGCTAATATAGTGACTGCACTACACACAAATGTCCAAGTTGAACGAAATGATGAAATACAGTCCAATTAGGTTTGCGATCCAATACACATGTGAGAAGTTCCTGGCATTCCTTTATAAAAATGCATTGTTTACTATAAAAATGTCACTGGCAGTGAAGGGTTTAACAATAGGGGCGATCAAGGGGTTAACTGTGTTCCCTGCTATGTGTTCTAACTGAAGGGGGGATGGGACTTGCTAGGGGAAGAGAGAGATCACTGTTCATACTTTGTATGAACACACGATAAGTCTCTTCTCCCCTCAGAGAATCGGGATCTCTGTGTTTACACAGAGATCCTGGTTCTTGCCGTGTCACGAGGGATCAACTCCGGGGGCAAGCAGCGGACGCGCGCCCCTAGTGACCACAGGGCAAAGCGACGTAAGGTAACGTTAACTTGTAAACAACAAATCTCAGAAAGAGGCTCGGTCCTTAAGTGATTAAAACAGATTGTACAGCCTCAGCACAATTGGATTCTAATACATATGGTTACTATTAGATTCAGAATTTTTCAGCATGAACAATGTTTCTACACTATGCCAAACCACATCACAAACACTGGCATGCTGTCTCTTGGTGGAGGGGTGGGGGGTCAGATATGTGAGGAGAGAGGATTTGTGCTAGAAGGTGAGGGTTTAAATCCAACCCCTCCCCCCCTCCTCCTTTCTAGCACAAGTCCTCTCCCTTCCAAAAGCACCCCCCATCACATATCCTCTTTCCACTGGCCCCGCCAAATCACTCCTCCAAGTGAACACCATTATTATCTGCCCCCTCCACCCCCTTTCCCGGTCCTTATCCCCGCCTCCACTGTAGGTCATATACCCACATTTTAAAAGAACAACAAGACATTTTGCATATACCGCATCCAGCATCCTGGCGGGCGTGATGACGTCAACACTACAACTCTGCTTTGAAATCTTCCTTCAATGGTGTGCATGACAGTGAGGATTGGAGGCACAGCATTGCTGTGATTGTTGTTAGGTGCACAATTAGGGCATGTTTGTTTTATCCAGTACTGCACTCGGTTATTCTTTCATCATCTATGAATTTTCATGAACTTCTTCAATTACCTATTCACATTTATTTTTTATGAACTTTCCAAATCACTTATTTATTGATTGATTTATTACACTTCACTTTATATTCATTTTGTACTTTTTACTCCTCCTCTGTCTCTCACTCCCACCTAAGCCTGTCTAGATCTGCTCTTCACCCGGGCGGCGCGGCTGCACACTGTCCTCTCTAGCTGCCGCCCGGGTATTAATGGGTCTGTACTAATAGAGGGAGGTTTGTCCCTGGGGCGGTCTGTACTAATCGAGGGGGGGGGTTGTCCTTGGGGGTCTGTACTAATGGGGGGTTGTCCTGGGGGGGTCTGTACTAATGGGGGGTTGTCCTGGGGTGGTCTGTACTAATGAGGGGGTTGTCCTGGGAGGGTCTGTACTAATGGGGGGTTGTCCTGGGGGGGTCTGTACTAATGGAGGGGGTTTGTCCTGGGGGGGTTAATGGAGGGTGGGTTTGTCCTGGGGGGTCTGTACTAATGGAGGGGGAGTTGTCCTGGGGGGGTCTGTACTAATGGGGGGTTGTCCTGGGGGGTCTGTACTAATGGGGGGTTGTCTTGGGGGGGTCTGTACTAATGGAGGGGGGTTTGTCCTGGTGGGGGGTCTGTACTAATGGAGGGGGGGTTGTCCTGGGGGGTCTGTACTAATGGAGGGGGGGTTGTCCTGGGGGGTCTGTACTAATGAAGGGAGGATTTGTCCTGGGGGGTCTGTTCTAATGGAGGGATTTGTCCTGGGGGGTCTGTACTAATGGAGGGGGGGGTTTGTCCTGGGGGGGTCTGTGCTAATGGAGGGGGGTTGTCCCGGGGGGGGTCTGTACTAATGGAGGGGGGTTGTCCTTTGGGGTCTGCACTAATAGAGGGGGGGTGTCCTGGGGGTCTGTACTAATGAAGGGGGGGTTGTCCTGGGGGGTCTGTACTAATGAATGGGGGATTTATCCTGGGGGGTCTGTACTAATCGAGGGGGGTTTCTCCTGGGGGGTCTGTACTAATGGAGGGGGGATTTGTCCTTGGGGGTCTGGACTAATGGAGGGGGGATTTGTCCTGGGGGGGTCTGTACTAATGGAGGGGGTTTGTTCTGGGGGGTCTGTACTAATGGAGGGGGGGTGTTTGTCCGGGGGGGTCTGTACTAATGGAGGGGGGATTGTCCTGGGGGGCTCTGTACTAATGGAGGGGGGTTTCTCCTGGGGGGTCTGTACTAATGGAGGGCGGATTTGTCTTGGGGGGGTCTGTACTAATAGAGGGGGGATTTGTCCTGGGGGGTCTGTACTAATGGAGGGGGTTTGTTCTGGGGGGTCTGTACTAATGGAGGGGGGGTGTTTGTCCGGGGGGTCTGTACTAATGGAGGGGGGGTCGTCCTGGGGGGGTCTGTACTAATGGAGGGGGGTTTGTCCTGGTGAGGGGTCTGTACTAATGGAGGGGGGGTTTGTCCTGGGGGTCTGTACTAATGAAGGGGGGATTTGTCCTGTGGGGGTCTGTACTAGTGGAGGGGGGTTCTCCTGGGGGGTCTGTACTAATGGAGGGGGTTTATCCTGGGGGGTCTGTATTAATAGAGGGGGGTTGTCCTGGGGGTCTGTACTAATGGAGGGGGATTGTCCTGGGGGTCTGTACTAATGAAGGGGGGGTTGTCCTGTGGGGGGTCTGTACTAATGGAGGGTGGGTTGTCCTGGTGGGTGTCTGTACTAATGGAGGGGGGATGGTTTGTCCTGGGGGGTCTATACTGATGAAGGGGGGGTCTGTACTGAGAGAGGGTTTTATACTTAGTGGGGGGTCTGCACTGATGAAGGGGGGTCTATACTTAATGGAGGGGGGTCTGTACTGAGGGGCGACTTAAGTTGGTATAAGGGGGGTGACACCATGTTATACCGCACCTGGTGACAACAACCCTAGTGACGTCACTACAGCTGCGGGCTCTTCTTTCTCCCCTTCCCCTCCCTCTCCCTCTCGTCTGCACGTGCACTGCTATACTAGTGAGCAGCACTGGCCAGCACAGCTTCCCACTATGATTCTTCCCCACCTTCATATCAGCCAGGGAAAAAATAGAATAGAAAAAGGAGCATAGAAGAGGATTGTGGGACTCATAGTCCCGAGAACTGGCAGCCCCACTGTAACACGGAAACTGCAGCCCACACAGCATGCTCAGCTAAATCGGAGAGAGAGAGACAGGAGCCTGGAAAAGCTTTCAGGGAAGTACACCCAGGACTCCAGAGGGAGAGGGCAGTGCTGAGGGAACACCATCAGAGAGGGAACCCCACTGCCCTGCGCCACCAGAGGGAAAGACACACAGCCTAGCGCCATCCCTGGCGGAGAAAGGAATGGAGTCACTGCCAGAATACAGATCTGGGTGCTACCCAGCGGAGTCGCCACAGGCAATTCAGAGTGAGCTGACTCCTGATCAGAGGAACTGTTGCTGTATCGCTTGGTCAGGTGAGAGGGCAGATCGGCCATTATCTACTAACGTCCATAGGAACTGCAGTCTCCGACCATCTCCTGTATTATATCTGCAGTCTCTGACCATCTCTTGTATCATGTCTGCAGTCTCTGACCATCTCTTGTATCATGTCTGCAGTCTCTGACCATCTCCTGTATCATGTCTACAGTCTCTGACCATCTCCTGTACTATGTCTGCAGTCTCTGACCATCTCTTGTATCATGTCTGCAGTCTCTGATCATCTCCTGTACCATGTCTGCAGTCTCTGATCATCTCCTGTACCATGTCTGCAGTCTCTGACCATCTTCTGTACCATGTCTGCAGTCTCTGATCATCTCCTGTACCATGTCTGCAGTCTCTGATCATCTCCTGTACCATGTCTGCAGTCTTTGACTATCTCCTGTACCATGTCTGCAGTCTCTGATCATCTCCTGTACTATGATTGCAGTCTCTGACCATCTCCTGTACTATGTCTGCAGTCTCTGATCATCTCCTGTACTATGATTGCAGTCTCTGACCATCTCCTGTACTATGATTGCAGTCTCTGACATTTTCTTGTATCATGTCTGCAGTCTTTGACCGTATCCTCTATTATGTCTGGGGACTCGTTCTAACAGACAGCCCTCTCTGTGTGCATCAGAGAGACTCCCCTCCAGGTCTCATTAGTGTACTCTCTTCCTGTATTTTCTTTATTGTTAAGAGATCATGGGAGGATCCCAGGGTAACAAAGACTTCTTAGGGGAGCAGCTCTGTATTTGAGTCGTTGCCTAGAATCATTTGTAAAGGGGAGGAGTTGGTAAGATGACCACACCCATGTGGGGGCGCCAGAAATATTTCTGCATCCAGGCGTCTGTGACCCTAGGATCGGCCCTGCCTTACTTGCATCAGAGTAACCCCTTACATCAGTGTCCCCTCTTACCTCAGAGTCTCCACTTACATCAGTGCCCCCCTTTACATCTGAATCCTTCCTTAAATCCGAGCCCCTCCATAAATCAGTTCCGTCCTTTACATCAATGTCCCCTCTGTGAGAGTGAGAGCCCCTGTCTCGGTGAAAATGAGTGTAAAATGGACACAGGACTCTCAAAGAGGCAGTTTGAGAAGTTCCAGCAGAAGATTGATGAGCAGAGAAAGCTATGCTTTAAGTCTTCTCTGGATTTTGTAAGTCTGGATTGGGGCTGGAAACTTGAAGACTTCAAAGAGCATTGGGAGGGATGGAGTCTTCAGTCTTGTGTCCGGGCTTTCCAGAAGTTCAGGTTGTGTGTGTGTGTCCAGGTGCACACACTCATTATAAGGAAGATCTGAGCATAGCTCAGGGGAGTTGGTTTTGGAGCAGTTGCTGCAGCCAGGAGGGAGATGGGCTACCGTTTAAGAACCCAGGCAATATCCTTGAGACGGCACTCCATGTGGGAGAGGTTCCAGGTCAGTGAACAGAGAGAGTTAGGCCAGCTGAGAGAGTCGGGGAGACCATAGCTGAGACAACTGGAAGAGAGAGTCCTGGGGACCAGAGGGGACCGTGAGTCTTGGAGGAGTGTGAAAGCCTGGAGTGTCAGGAGAACCCCTTCCTAGAGGCCAGGAGTGGGCCTGTGCAGCAAGGTACTACGCCCAAGGCTGAGTGAGCATAAAGAGCCAGGTGGATTGGCATTTTTCATTTAGTGTATTTCTGCTGGAGAAGAACCCCTGTGGGGGCAATCCACGTGTGTATGAACTTTCATTTTTGTTACTTTCAATAAAAGTGGGCTACCACGCCCTTAAACTGAAGTTCCCGTTGGCTGTGAACTCACTGAAAACGCATCTACCACTGAGCTAGCTATCCCCCATATTACACCTCTTACATCAGTTTACCCCCTACATTCGTGTTCTTTGCAATATCCTTGCATCAGAGTCCCTTCCTACATCAGAGTTACATCCAACACCCCCAGCTTTACATCAGAGTCCTTCCTTACTTCAGTGTCCCCACTTAAGAGCCTTCCCCTAAATCAGTTTGCCTCTTTATATCAATGTCCCCTCTTACATCAATGCCCACTTACACTAATGCCCCCTCTTTCCTCAGAGCCCCCCCCTTACATCAATCCCCCCTTTATATCAGTGTCCCCTCTTGTATCAATTCCTCATCTTACATCAGTGTTTCCCCTTACATTAGTGTTCCTTTTTACAATAGTGCCTTCCTTGCATTAGAGCTTTCACCTTACATCCATGCCCCCTTACATACCAGTCCCCCCTTACATCAATGTGACTCCCCCTTACATCAGAATACCCCCCCAATCTGTGTGCCCAGTGGCGGTCGCTATGGGGCCCGCAGCCGAGTTGGGGCCCGATGAGTGCCGTTGCTAGGCGGGTGCGGGTGCGGGCCGCACCGGGTGACACCCGCCAGAGGGGTGACACCCTTGGGTAGCGGCAGCCGCACCACTAACCCTCAGCGGCGCAGACCGAAGCCGCCTCCCCTCTTCTCTGTTTACATCCACAGAGGAGGAGCCTGCGCTCGAGCCTCGAGGGACACACACTGCTGTGTATCTGAAGACTCAGCGCTGTTCTGAGGTATGTAAAGGGGGGCGCGTCTGTACTGCTGGGGGGTCCTGCACTGAGGGGGGTGTCTGCAACACTGGGGGGGTGTCTGTACTGAGGGGGGTGGTCTGCACTAGTGGGGGCCCTGCACTGAGGGGGGGTGTCTGTACAGCTGGGGGGTCCTGCACTGAGGGGGGGTGTCTGTACTGGGGGGGTGTCTGTACTGCTGGGGGGGTCTGCACTGAGGTGGGGGGTGTCTGCACTGAGATGGGTGTCTGTACTGCTGGGGGGGTCTGCACTGAGGTGGGGGGTGTCTGTACTGCTGGGGGGGTCTGCACTGAGGTGGGGGTGTCTGCACTGAGGTGGGGGGTGTCTGCACTGAGGTGGGTCTGTAATGCTGGGGGGGTGTCTGTACTGATGGGGGGTCTGCACTGAGGGGGGTCTGTAATGCTGGGGGGGTCTGCACTAGGGGGGTGTTTTTTTTTTTTTTCTCAGCAGGACCGGCGCTGACACCGCTGAGGAGCTGCGGGCAGGAGTTTTTAGGCCTAAAAACGGCCGCGGCCTTTTTTTTTTTGAAGAAAATCGCCCGGGGGGGGCCCATACAACATTTTGCTATGGGGCCCTGTGATTGCTAGTTACGCCCCTGTGTGTGCCCCCCTTCTTATATCAGTGTGCCTGCTCCCCTTTACCTCAGTGATCTCTCTTTACATCAGTGTGCCCCCCTACCTTACCAGCATGATTGTAGCAGCACAGTGGGAGCTGGGAGTCGGATCAAGTTTTGTCCTCTGGGGGGTGGACTAAACAAGTGATGTCATTGGTTGTTAGGACGCCAGGGGGGTGCAGATTTTTAGAGCCGTGGGCAATGCAGTTTAGTAACAATGAGCAGATCTTTGAGCTGCAGCTGTACTTGTCACTGGAAGGTGCAGCTCAAAGATTGGGGTATGTGTGTGTGTGTGAGTGGGTTGGGGGGATGGTCATGTACTTACAGAGCCCAGGGGATCAGGTGTCTTCCAGGCACAGTCCTCCATCCAGTCCTGCTTGCATAGGCTCCTGTATCCACTCTGGACACTCTGGGTTCCCCTGGGACAGACCATCGCGCTGCCTGACAGCCTGCATTGCCGAAACAAGTAGCAGGGGCAGGGGGCACATTATTCTCGGGCACAGCATAGCATATGGCAACTGAGGCATCTCCCTCTCCTACAGGCTCTTGCGCCATCTGTCTCTCCAAAGCTCCTCCGGACAGGTCACTGACTCACCCAAACACCCCCCTCACCTGTGGGTGGGTCGGTCGTGTCAATCGAACCCCTCCTCCCCCATCGGTTGGTCGGCCCCGCACTTACCCCATCAAGCGGGCATCGCTTCCCTTCGGGCGGGGGCCTCTTGTGAGTCTCCTAACAACAGCTGTGCGTCTCCTCCCTCCTCCTCCTAGGCGGCCAATAGAATTGCCTGTCCTTTCAGCCAATCGGGTGACGGGTCTCAGGACCCGCTTCCTGATTGGCCGGGAGGAGAATCAGTGTGACAATAGCAAATATTCATTCGCTATTCTCACACAACTGGGTGGGCTCAGGGCGCAGTGATCTGCGCCCTGAGCCCACCCTTTTTTGAAGCCTTTTTGAGCCTCTGGCTCTAATCAAACAAAACAAAAAAAAAACATTGTAATCCATGCGTCCAGCGCCCCGCATGTAGATTAGGGGCCAGACGCATGGGTACGGGGGGGGGGGGGGCGGCACCTAGGGTGCCCATGTGTCCCGGATTGCCCGGGATTGTCCCTTAATGCGTGTTTTTGTCCCGTGTCCCGGGCACCTTCATTCCGGGACTATACAATGTCCCGGAATGAAAAAAAGAACACACCGCCAGTCCGCCACCCTGATAAATAATTTTCCGAACTCTGGTTGCTAGGGCCGCCCCGCCTCGTGTCTAGCAACCAGTGACGTCGGCTGACACGTGGGTACCTTACAGCTGAGCAGCGCGCCTCACTCCACCCACCTCCTCTCCTTCTTTGAATCCGCCTCTGGCCGCAGCAGAGAGAGAGAGAGAGAGAAAGAGAGCTGCCACACTAGAGCGTCTTCATTTTGTATCTCCTCCTGAGTCTCCTGACAGGATCCAGCCTGTCACTGTGCCCAGTGCCATTACCGACCCCCCGGAGCTGCCGACGACTACTCCCGCAGCCGCTGCCTGCAGCAGCACATTGCCAGCAGCCAGCTGAGTGGCCCAACTTCTCCAGTTCTCCTCCTAAACCTCCTCCGGCCCACGAGGACCGCCTGCGCTGCGACCCAACTCCGAGCCGACAGCAAAACTTCCAGGTTTGTGTTTGTTCTGTTGTGGCAGCAAGTATCATGACCAGACCAGCTCTAAAATGTGATACAGCAACTTGCTTACAACTTCCCTTCATTCTTTAATCACTATTAAATTATTAAAATCTGCAGACGCTCCACTTCTGTAATTACATCTGTTACATCCTCTACAATACATCAAAAAATAACTGCACTTTTTTTTTTTTGCACAGTTTCAGATAGGATTATACAAAATCACATATTTTTGGAAAAAAAAATCGCAATAAGCGTATATTGATTGGTTTGCACAAAAGCTATAGCATATACAAAATAGGGGATAGATTTATAGCATTTTTTTCCCCCAAAATTGGCAAAAAAAAGTATCAAAAACCAAAAAATATTTTTTTGGGGCGGGCGCGCGAGGGGGGGGGGGGGGTTGGGGGGGTGGTCCCTGAATGGTAGTTTGCAAATGTGGTCACCCTAGCGGCACCCATGCGCCCCTAATGGACGGGCCACCACTGCTCACTTCCTTTTGAGTCCCCTGTTCTCTTATTGACAGCAGGTGGGCAGTGCCAGATTTATGTTTTGCTGCCTGGGTTGAATGGCCAGTCCCCACCTCCAATCAACAGCAGGTGGGCGAGGCTCTGAGTTTCCCCATCTGCTCTGATGTTTGCCAGCCTGCATTTTTGATTTCTGCTGTAGGGGTGGGTTCTGATATGCCCAGGATCCCTGCAAGGGGGGGGGGGACAGGGTGGGTTCCCTGGTGATTGGCTAGAGTGTGAGAGGTGCATGGGAGGTTCCCTGGTGATCAGCCAGCCCCTGTAAGATGCAGCCCAGTTCTGGAACTCCAGCTGGATTCGTGGGATGCCGGGGTTTACTTGCAATCTCGGGATGGCACCAGCAAAGTTTGGGAGGTATGATCAAAGTACAATCTCAAGAAACCCATTCTTTGAAAATGGTTGTTACTGCTTGCAGGATATTATGCATTGCACAGTAATAACTAACAAGAGAAAATTAAATTACTTCCACATTTAGAAGTGCTTCTGCATTCGTAAATGACCAGAGCACACTGTTTAGTTGAGTATTGCCTAACAGCTTATAATTCCAGGGGGGTGTTTTTTGGTATTCTTATGTGTTGTGTATAGAAAGGGGGGAAGAAGGGACTTTGGACTTTATAGGCACAGCAACACAAAAATCAATTATTAATACAAAAATATTTAATTTTGAAAACATCTAAAATTGCAATTCCATAAAAAGCCACAATAGATATATATATACACATATACTAGATAAGACCGCTGCTGTACCAAACCATACAACTACAGGAAGACTTGGAAGATATGAGCGTCATTCCATAATGTTGAGAGTCCAAGAGTATGGCTATACGACAGAAAGACGGTAACTTGTTGTAGTTCAACAATGAAGTAGGCTCAACATGTTGCGCATGCATTCACGCTTCTTCAGGAGCATAGAATATTGTGGCTGGCAAACATAGAATAGGAAAACAATTACTATAGAACAAAAAATATATATAAAAGTAAGCTCATACATTGTCCCAGCTAGAAAGTCCCTGTGGACCCAGGCTCCAACAGCACCGGAGGGGCAAAAGGGGGCAGGCATGGTCACTATGGGGGCGTACATAACAGCGTAGAGGATGGTAGTGGGGAAATACTATTGACCTGGTTAGTATATAGAAGATTAAATAAATTAGCCCAGTAATAGTGACAATATATATAACCATAATAATTGGACCACAATTGTAACTAGATTAAATAAGAAGTAATACTTACTCTATGATGTGTATTAAGATGGAAAGTTTAAAAACCAGAGAGACAACACCTACAGAAACGGTACATGAGGCGCTGGATAGTGGGGTAAAAGTATGTAACATGGTCCAGTGTAGGGACCCGTTAAGAAACTGCCTACAAAGGAAAACATAAGATTTTGTAATAATGGGTAATAGCAATCACCACTAAAACTAAATAAAATGAAGTAGGCCACAAAAGACTCACCTATTTGGAGGTAAACCCAAGAGTAAGCTATATAGGTGAGGGGGGGGGAGGGGAAGCGGGGGGGGGGAAACAAGGAGGATTTGCCACAGAGCCTGTATATGGTCATATGAAAAAAGAGGGCTCCATAATCTAGACAGCCCAGCAGGAAGCTTATTGATACATATAAAGGGACTGAGGTCCCGCACTGGTGAAAAACAGGACAGGAGGTAGTAACGATGTTGTGACCTGAAAGGTAACCAAAATAACCAGATCAGGGTATAAGGTAGGGAAGAATTGAAACGTGAATAGACCAACCTCAATGCATAGAAGGTCAGTGAAGCAAAAACGTACCTTAATAGATAGGACCCCCTAAAACCAGCAACCTTAGATAGTCCAGCAACCGTCTGTGATGTTGGCTGATGGAACGCAATGAAGACGAGTGCTATTTGTATGTACGTCCCGTCCGTAGTCAGCGAATCGGCGAAGCCAATGTGGTGTCATCCGGACCGGCCGAGAAGTCACTGTGCATGCGCCCGATCAGTGAGCGCGTCAACAAACGTGTTGACGCTACGTCAGAGAAGGGGAAACGTGTGGAGTGACTCGCGAAGGCCATCACGGGAGAGGAGAGACATGGGCTCTCCCCGCTGGCCAAAACGTGCGCCACGCCAACAAGGGAATTGTATGGCGTAACGCTGGGCGGCCGCATAGTGACCAAAAGTGCCCAGAGAGAGACCCACCTACAGTTAAAGAGCCAAAAAGCCACAGGGGACAAGCCGCTTGACAATGTTATAATAAAGACCTTAGTGCAGTGAAACATATAATGCCCCGTACACACGGTCGGACATTGATCAGACATTCCGACAATAAAATCCATGGATTTTTTCTGACAGATGTTGGCTCAAACTTGTCTTGCATACACACAGTCACACAAAGTTGTCGGAAAATCCAATCATTCTGAACGCGGTGACGTAAAACACGTATGTCGGGACTATAAACAGGGCAGTAGCCAATAGCTTTCGTTTCTTAATTTATTCTGAGCATGCGTGGCACTTTGTGCGTCGGATTTGTGTACACACGATCGGAATTTCCGACGATGGATTTTGTTGTCGGAAAATTTTATAGCAAGCTCTCAAACTTTGTGTGTCGCAAATTCCTATGGAAAATGTGTGATGGAGCCTACACACGGTCGGAATTTCCGACAACAAGGTCCTATCACACATTTTCCATTGGAAAATCCGACCATGTGTACAGGGCATAATACACTAGCAATAATACTAAATATATAGAGAGACAGACTTTTTAATGAATGAAACATTGACAGTAATTGGCATCCAGGAAAAGAAGCTAGGTACCAATATATCAATGTAAAACATTAATACACAAGAGCATGATCAATGCAACATAGATCAACTTAAATGGACAAAAAAGTAGATCAAAGCAGGGAAACTAGAGATAGAGAGCCGAGACAGGACAATATATGAATAGATAATGGAGCTAGATGCCTATATGTTGGCAGGACACTACTGACAAGTCAAAATTGGAATCAGACATATTACAGAAATGGTTTATAAGATTGGGCCTCATTAATGCCAGGAGCATGGGTGGCATTCAGGCGCTCTATCCATAAAGTTTCCTTTCTCAGAATCTGTTTGTCCCAATCGCCACCGCGTGGATCTTTGGGGATGACCGCCAGGCCAATGAAGGAGGCTACCGAGGTATCGAATTTATGATATAAATCAAGGTGTCTACTTACTGAGGTGACCATCTTGCCACCCGCAGAGTAGTAAACATGGTCCTTGATGCGGGATCGAAAATGTCTAATGGTTTTGCCTACATAAAAGGCTTTACATTTACAGGTCATCATGTACACCACCCTTTGCGTCTCACAATCGGCATAAAAGGTAGGGACAAAAACTTCACCATTAGGGAATGTGAATCGGGTACCTGTGTGAACCCAGTGGCAAAAGGTGCATTTGCCACATCTGGTAATGCCATTGGAGCGATGTTTGAATGAACTGTTATTGGAGTAATGACTGGAGGTAAGTTCATCACATAAAGATCTTGGTCTATGAAAGGTAATGTCAGGAGATGGACTGACATATTTGGTAAGAATTGGGTCATCCCATAGCAACGATCAATGAGCTGGCAAAATGTTCTGCAATTCCACATGATTTTCAGAATATCTAGTTATGTATCTTACTATTTGGTTGGATTTCGTTTTTGTATAACAAAGAGTTGCATAAATGGCGCAGTGCCTTGTTATATGCCTTACGTAGTAAGGATTTGCTATGACCCCTTGCCTTGAGGCGGTCACGGAGTAGATTTGCCTGTGATTTAAACTCATGAGTATGCGTGCAGTTTCGGCGTAGCCTCAAGTATTGTGCATACGGTATGTTCCAAATTAGTGTGTATGGGTGAGCGCTATCAGCATGTAACAGTGTGTTACCTGCTGTTTCTTTTCTAAAAACTGTGGAGGCCAAGCAGCCGTCACTATCCTTGATGATAGTAAGGTCAAGGAAGGTAATCTTAGATATATCACTGGATACTGTAAACTTTAAGTTGAATTGGTTATGATTCAGGATATCAAGAAAGGTTTTGAGTGTAGCAACGGTGCCTGACCAAATGATGAATATATCATCAATGTAACATAGCCAACATAGCGCCTGGCTTGTAAATACAGATAAAGAGTCTTCAGAAAAGATGGTCTGTTCCCACCCCTCCAGGTACAGGTTGGCATAGGCCGGTGCGCAACACGTGCCCATGGCCACCCCTTGTACCTGGAGGAAGTGGAAATCCTTGAACACAAAACAGTTTCGTGTCAGTATGAACTGCAAGAGATCCAAGATAAATTCACAGTATTCCCAGCAGTGGTGATTCTGTTCACGCAGAAAGGTACATACTGTCCTGATGCCCTGCTTGTGGGGGATGCTAGAGTATAGAGCTTCAACATCCAATGTCACGAGCAGGGCATCAGGAGGTACGACCATGCCCTCGATGTGTTTTAGAAGGTCGAGTGTGTCCCTAATATAGGATGGTCATGCTAATACATGCGGCATGAGAATGGAACTGACTAAACGACTAGCGTTTTCCATCAGAGAGCCAATACCCGAAACTATCCGTCTCCCGGAGGGTTTGGTTGAATGTTTATGTATTTTAGGTAAGGCGTAGAATGTAGCCAGTCTGGGGTGTCGTATGTTGAGATAATTATATAAATCTTGGTCAATAAGGCCTCTCTGATGGGCAGAGCCAATGATAGACAGAAATTCGGCTTTGAATTGATTAATTTTTGTTGCATTGATGCATGTATACCACTCTTTATTACATAAAATGTTCATAACTATTTGTTCATAGTTAGTTGGTCATAAGAACAATATTGCCGCCTTTGTCAGCAGCCTTGATCTCAAGATCAGGGTGGTTTAGCAGTTGCACAATAGCTTGTATCTGTAGAAGGGTAAGATTACTTGGTTTCGGAATAATGGTCATCTGTTTTATATCATTGACTGTCCCCATCAGAAAGGCCCAAATGTTTGGATTAGTCATATAATCAGGGAAACGTTGTGATTTGCATTGGAATTTAGCTGAAGATATAGATATAGAGGAATGGTGATCAGAGATCGATAGAGTGTCGGTATGGTCTGCGTGATCATTTTCGTCTAGTAGCAACATTAAATCCCGGAGGGCATGGAAGTCTTCCATTGTGTAGTTCTTGACTTGTTCAGAGATTTGTTTGTCCTGTATAGAGCGAAGGCAATCACTATCAAATAAGAATTTTATATGTCAAATTCCATGAAAACAGGTATAGATCCTTAATAGCTTCGTATCTGTCAATCATCATTGATGGACAAAAGCAAAGGCCAAGTTGAAGAACCTCCAGTTCTTGTTTGGTAAATGCATAAGGAGTTAGGTTAATGACATCAGGGTTAGACTTCATGTGGGAAGTGGAGTGTTGAGGGGTATCTGAAAATTTGGTGAGGGATTCCTAGATTGGGAAATGTGTGAGTCCAATGTGCTTTGGTGTGTAAACATTTGTAATTGTGCTGCTGGTGCAATGTTGTCCAGTGAGTTTGTGCGTGGTGATTGTACGTTATCGGCGATAGTAGCCCCCTGTGTAGCAGGTGTACCCATATCGCCAGTAACTGAAGTAGATGTAACATTAGAAAGCGTGGTCTGTGACTGAATTTGAGGATTAAGTAACTGGATCGCTTGTAAAGCAGTAGCACCCAGATATTTACCTTGTGAATAGCCATTGGTATCATAGGGTTAAGGAATGTCATGGAAAGATTTGTGATGGGTAAGGGTAGTGTCTATAGTAGGAGGGCGTTTTTTGAGGTAAGGTGTAAAAGACCCACCACCAAGATCCCACTTACCTGCTCCTTGATGAGTATGAGAGACTGTCGAGCTGCCTTTTCTGGAGATAAGCTGTGAAGGAAACAAAGAGGGATCAGATTCTGTGTCATCATCAGTTGTAGATTGAAAATTTCCCTGATTTTTTGGTATGCGATATTTGGTCCTAGAACCTTTGTTTTGAGAAGTAATCTTACCCCTCTCCAGATACAAGCTATGTGCGACTTCAAAACCACCCTGATCTTGAGATCAAGGCTGCTGACAAAAGGCGTCAATATTGTTCTTATGACCAAAACTAACTATGAACAAATGATTATGAACATTTTATGTAATAAAGAGTATACACGCATCAATGCAACAAAAATTAATCCAAAGCCAAATTTCTGTCTATCATTGGCTCTGCCCATCAGAGAGGCCTTATTGACCAAGATTTATATAATTATTTCAACATACGACACCCCAGACTGGCTACATTCTACGCCTTACCTAAAATACATAAACATTCAACCAAACCCCCCCGGGAGACCAATAGTATCGGGTATTGGCTCTCTGACGGAAAACGCTAGTCGTTTAGTCGATTCCATTCTCATGCCGCATGTATTAGCATTACCATCCTATATTAGGGACACTCTTGACCTTCTAAAACACATTGAGGGCATGGTCGTACCTCCTGATGCCCTGCTTGTGACATTGGATGTTAAGGCTCTATACTCTAGCATCCCCCACGAGCAGGGCATCAGGACAGTACTTTCTGCTTAAACAGAATCACCACTGCTGGGAATACTGTGAATTATCTTGGATCTCTTGCAGTTCATACTGACACAAAACTGTTTTGTGTTCAAGGATTCCCACTTCCTCCAGGTACAGGGGGTGGCCATGGGAACATGTTGCGCACCTGCCTATGCCAACCTGTCCCTGGGGGGGTGGGAATGGACCGTCTTTTCTGATGACTCTTTATCGGTATTTACGAGCCAGGCACCATGTTGGCTACATTACATTGTAGCTACGTTACATTGATGATATATTCATCATTTGGTCAGGCACCGTTGCTACACTCAAAACCTTTCTTGATATCCTGAATCATAACCAATTCAACTTAAAGTTTACAGTATCCAGTGATATATCTAAGATTACCTTCCTTGACCTTACTATCATCAAGGATAGTGACGGCTGCTTGGCCTCCACACTTTTTAGAAAAGAAACAGCAGGTAACACACTGTTACATGCTGATAGTGCTCACCCATACACACTAATTCGGAGCATACCGTATGCACAATACTTGAGGCTACGCCAAAACTGCACGCATACTGATGAGTTTAAATCACAGGCAAATCTACTCCGTGACCGCCTCAAGGCAAGGGGTTATAGCAAATCCCTACTACGTAAGGCATATAACAAGGCACTGCGCCAATCACGCAACTCTTTGTTATACAAAAATAAAATTATGAAATCCAACCAAATAGTAAGATAAATAACTAGATATTCTGAACATCATGCATGTGGAATTGCGGAACATTTTGACAGCTCATTGGTCGTTGCTATGGGATGACCCAATTCTTAACAAATATGTCAGTCCATCTCCTGACATTACCTTTCGTAGACCAAGAGCTTTACATGATAAACTTACCTCCAGTCATTACTCCAATAACTGTTCATCCCAACATTGCCCCAATGGCATTACCAGCTGTGGGAAATGCACCTTTTGCCCCTAGGTTCACACAGGTACCCGATTCACACTCCCTAATGGTGAAGTTTTTGTCCCTACCTTTTATGCCAATTATGAGATGCAAGGAGTGGTGTACCTGATGACCTGTAAATCTAAAGCCTTTTATATAGGCAAAACCATTAGACATTTTCGATCAAGAACCATGTTTACTACTCTGCGGGTGGCAAGATGGTCACCTCAGTAAGTAGACACCTTGATTTATATCATAAATTCGATACCTCGGTAGCCTCCTTTATTGCCCTGATACCCAGATTCTGAGAAAGGAAACTTTATGGATAGAGCGCCTGAATGCCATCCATGCTCCTGGCATTAATGAGGCCCAATCTTATAAACCATTTCTGTAATGTGTCTGATTCTGATTTTGACTTGTCAGTAGTGTCCTGCCTAGTTCCATTATCTATCCATATTTTGTCCTGTCTCTGCTCTCTATCCCTAGTTTCCCTGCTTTGACCTACTTTTTTGGTCCATTTAAGTTGATCTATGTTGCATTGATCATGCTCTTGTGTATTAATGTTTTACATTGATATATTGGTACCTAGCTTCTTTTCCTGGGTGCCAATTACTGTCAATGTTTCATTCATTGAAAAGTCTGTCTCTCTATATATTTAGTATTATTGCTAATGTATTATATGTTTCACTGTACTGAGGTCTTTATTATAACATTATCAAGCGGCTTGTCCCCTGTGGCTTTTTGGCTCTTTCACTGTAGGCGGGTCTCTCTGGGGGCACTTTTGGTTACTATGCGGCCGCCCAGCATCACGCCACACAATTTCCTTGTTGGCGTGGCGCACGCTTTGGCCAGCGGGGGGAGCCCATGGCTCTCTTCTCCCCCGCTGGCCTTCGCGAGTCACTCCGCACGTATCCCCTCCTCTGACGTAGCGTCAACACGTTTGTTGACGCGCTCACTGATCGGGTGCATGCGCAGTGACTTCTTGGCCGGTCTGGATGACGTCACATCGGTTTCTCCGATTCACTGACTACGGACGGGAAGAACATACAAATAGCACTCGTCCTCATTGCGTTCCATCAGCCTATATCACAGACGGTTGCTGGTTTTAGGGGGTCCTATCTATTAAGGTATGTTTTTGCTTCACTGACCTTCTATGTATTCAGGTTGGTCTATTCACGTTTCAATCCTACCCTACCTTGTACCCTGATCTGGTTATTTTGCTTACCTTTCAGGTCACCACATCGTTACTACCTCCTGTCCCATTTTTCACCAGGGCGGGACCTCAGTCCCTTTATATGTATCAATAAGCTTCCTGCTGGGCTGTCTAGATTATGGAGCTCTCTTTTTTCATATGACCATATACAGGCTCTGTGGCAAATCCCCCACCCCCATTGCCTATATAGCTTACTCTTGGATTTACCGCCAAATAGGTGAGTCTTTTGTGGCCTACTTACTTTATTTTATTTAGATTTAGTGGTGATTGCTATTACCCATTATTACAAAATCTTATATGTGTTCCTTTGTAGGCAGTTTCTTAACGAGTCCCTACACTGGACCATGTTACAGACTTTTACCCCACTATCCAGCGCCTCATATACCGTTTCTGTAGGTGTTGTCTCTCTGGTTTTTAAACTTTCCATCTTAATACACATCATAGAGTAAGTATTACTTCTTATTTAATCTAGTTACAATTGTGGTCCAATTATTATGGTTATATATATTGTCACTATTACTGGGCCTATTTATTTAATCTTCTATATACTAACCAGGTCAATACTATTTCCCCATTACTATCCTCTACGCTGTTATGTACGCCCCCGTAGTGACCATGCCTGCCCCCTTTTGCCCCTCCGGTGCTGTTGGAGCCTGGGTCCACAGGGACTTTCTAGCTGGGACAATGTGTGAGTTTACTTTTATATATAATTTTTTGTTCCATAGTAATTGTTTTCATTTTCTATGTTTGCCAGCCACAATATTCTATGCTCCTGAAGAAGCGTGAATGCACGTGCAATATGTTGAGCTTACTTCAATGTTGAACTACAACACTTTACTGTCTGTCTGTCGTATAGCCATACTCTTTGACTCTCAACATTATGGAATGACGCCCACATCTTCCAAGTCTTCCTGTAGTTGTATGGTCTGGTACAGCAGCGGTTTTATCTAGTATATTCTAGTATATGTATGTATAGATCTATTGTGGCTTTTTAAGGAATTGCAATTTTAGATGTTTTCAAAATAAAATATTTTTGTATTAATAATCGATTTTTGTGTTACTGCGCCTATAAAGTCCAAAGTCCCTTCTTCCCCTCTTTCTATGCATCAATTCATAGGACGTGGCACGCTTCCACTTTACCTGTATCCACAGTACCACTCTGTGCTATGATAAAATAAAGTTGTTTATTTATGTGTTGTGTGTTTTTGTTTATTTTGACATAGTAATTTTATAGCACAAATATGAAAGCAAAAAAAAAAAAACTAAAATATGGGCTATTAGCAACTACATTGTTTAGTTGAGCTGCTCATGCACAGCTCAGTTTACATGCAGCACAATGCTGCGAGCAGGCAGGTAGGTGTATGTTATTGCAGAAGAGACATTAAAGCAGAGCTCCACTCAAAAGGGGAAGTTCCGCTTTAAGCATTCCTCCCCCCTCCTATGCCACATTTGGCAGTGATTATTTATTTATTTATTTATTTTTTGGAGGGGGGGGGACAGGTACCTAGTTTTGACGGGTACCTGCTCCCACTTCCGCTCGGGCCACCTAGGCGACCCAAGGGGAAGTTCTCCTCTCCCCCTCCCTCCCTGTAGTCTTCTGGCAAGCTGTCACATTACTGCCCACACTTGTAATGCCGGCGCCAGGGATCCTGGGAAAGGTGAGTGTGTGTTTGTTAAAAGTCAGCAGATACACTTTTTGTTACTGCTGACTTAACAAAAAACGAGTGGAACTCCACTTTAATGATAAATAGCCTGCTTGCTTACAAATTATAGGAGACTGCCTTCAGTTCGACTTTAGCTGACAACTAAGGTTTATATTCTGGGACAAAATCTAGGGCAGTGTTAACAACTTGTGTCCAGTACATACAATGTGTATTTATCAGTGTAATTATTTAATAATAGGAACATTTTCTAATAACCATCATCTGATATTTGACACTTTTGAACACTATGATCGACATTTTTCCATTATGTGAAAACTGCCTCCCATAGTCAAAAATATTCAAATTATTTGCATAAATCCATGTTAAATGAAGGCTAGTGTCAAGCAGCACAATAATTTGCACAAACCATGGCAGGATTTCAGAATACATTTGTGTTCATGCGTGGGGATGTAACTACAGTGCTTGTATACATCTGAGATATGTGAGAATAGTGTGCTTCTCTAATGGGTGGTAATGACAGCTTGAATCATTTCATCCCTAGACAGCCAGTTTAGGTGCTATGCAATTCTTCTAATGCTTTAAACATCGCTGCTTGATTGTGTTCACTGTCACAGTAACTACTGGTAATTTTTTCTACTTTTCTACATAAAGAGAAATGCTGTTTCCAGGACAGCATAATTTGTTAGTTTACCAATGCTTCGTGGGTTTGTTTTTATAGGCTGAATTTGTGTAGGCAAATTATTTGGTCATATCCTAAAAATTGTACTTCTTAACTTCGCTTCTTTTCTGAATTAATTTAAGCGACTTTTTGATTAGTAAACTTGGTTTGTGTCATCTTCTGTTTGCAGGTAGAGTATATTAATATCTGCCAACATTAACCCCTTCAGCTCTCATACCTGTACACATCCTACTGACTAGAGCAATTTTTACACTTTTTTTCACTGCTATGGGCATGTGCTTTTTTTTTTTTTTTTTTAAAACCTTGAGGGTCGGTTCACACTACAATGATTTTGGACCTGACTTGTCAGCCCTCCAGTCGCCCGACATTGGGAATTGCATTATAGTCAATGAGAGCGTCTTAATGTACACTACTGAAGTCGCTCCGACTTCAGAAAAGGTTCCTGTACTACTTCAAGGCGACCTGTACCCATAGAATTCAATGGAAGTCACCTCCAAGTCAGATCTCCATCTATATTGAAGCGACTTTACAGGATAAGAAATTAGTTTATCCAGGCAAACCCCTCCCTTCCAGAGAACTGATTATTCTGTGATTGGCCACAGCCAAAGTCGCCTGTTCTGGAGGCGACTTGAAGTCACGTTGTAAGTTGATTAAAGTCGCGATGAAGTCTCGTTAAAGTCACCTTGCAAAGTCACGCTGAAGTCCTGTTGCCCCTGTGTGAATCGGCACTGAAGGTAATACATTGAGTTTTCTTTTGGTGAAATGGTCTTACAAATGATTTTATTTCATGAAGTTTACCAAAACTGACAAAAAAATTATTTTTTTCTAATTGATTGATGTTAGTCTTTTAACAGAGATATTACAGTTCATAAAAAGTATTTTATTCTATAATATTCTATGCAGTTCTATAATTTGTCCTGTTGTTGTTGGTAAAGGAGAAGATATTAAAAAAAACAAAACATATATGCTCACCTGTGTGGTTGCAGCATCAATCTTCCGCCAGCTTTTAGACTGAGAACTGAGCGATCACATGAGTGCTGATCACTCAGTTCTCGGGTTCACTCTGAGCAGAGAGTGGTGACTGCCAGGGACAGCTCTTTTTTCTCTGCCCTTCCAGTGCTCACTGGAGCGCTGGGCTGTGGAGGGGTAGTATCGATATTCCCATCACACATTTTCCTAGATAAGGCTTTAGGAGTTGCTGCAACAACCAGCTGGGACTTGAAACATCACAGGTCAAATGTACATTTTCGCCAGCAAACCATGGATCATCAAATACAGTGGATATAAAGTCTACACACCCCTGTTAAAATGTCAAGTTTCTGTGATGTAAAAAAAAATGAGACAAAGATAAATCACTTCAGAGCTTTTTGCACCTTTTAAATGTGACCTATAAACTGTACAACTCAGTTGAACAACAAACTGAATCTTTTAGGTGGAAGGAAGTAAAAATAAAAAAATAAAATAATATGGTTGCATAAGTTTGCACACCCTTAAACTGATACTTTGTTGAAGCACCTTTTAATAGTATTACAGCACTCAGTCTTTTTGGGTATTAGTCTATCAGCTTGGCACATCTTGACTTGGCAATATTTGCTCACTCTTCTTTCCAAAAACACTCCAAATCTGTCAGATTGCGAGGGCATCTCATGTGCACAGCCCTCTTCATATCACGTTGAAAAGGATTGCTGCTCCAAAAAGCTCCAGACCTTTAGAAACACCTGCGCCATTGTGAACTTACAGGTGCTGGCTCTGCACAAATTTGGAAGAAAAAGAAAAGTCCTGGACGGCCGCACACCGCTGAAGGCATCTTTATTAGTGTAATAAAATCCAATACAGTCACTTCATATCTAAAAGAAACAGGGAGAAGCAGCTAACACGTTTCACACCATGTGGTGGTGCTTAATCATAGCTAAATGAACAAGGTTTGATCGTGTGTGTGTATATAGAGAGAGAGAGAGAGAGAGACTAAACAAAAATAAACAACCAATCAAAAAATGGGATTGTCTTAGAAAAAACCATCCCACATGATCAAACCTTGGGAATACCAAGACAGAAAAGCACCTGAAAGGGAGGAATAAAAAGCACACCAATGTATAAAGGTCTAATAAGACTGTCAGGATGAAAGAAAAAGTTTATAAATAAATGAATAAAACATATGGTTGCTGTCTTAATGTGCCCCCCCCCCCCCTACAGTGTGCATTCATACGCATGGAATGTCAAGTGAAATAATGGTGAACAATGATAAAAAGACATATAGCACATAAGGTAATGCAGATCCCAATATGGATATGAAGAATCATAACATGGTTATAAGTAAAATCAAACAGATTATCACTTACTTGCAAAAATTTCTGACAATAGTCAATGTATAGACAATCAATACACATATAGACCGTGAGTCTATTTACGGCTATAATAAAACAAAATGTTTTTTAAGTTAAAAATGTCTATTGGAATGTCACTATTATTCCAATAATACCCTCACGAACATAAATGCAAAAAAACACAACAAATTGAATACAATATTGTTTATGGATTCATAGATGCATGTACAGGCAGTCCCCGAGTTACGAACACCCGAGTTACGAATGACTCCTACTTACGAACGGCCTCAAATGCCGGCCACTTGTGCTCCACACTGGTCCTGGATACCTTTCGAGCACCTCCGGACACATCCCACTCTGCCGTACTACACCCCAGATAACATACAAGCACCCGGAACATCCCACATCCATGCACAGGTGGCAGTTACACTTAGGAATGCAGTGTTCTGACCAGAAGTTACACTTACAAATGCAGTGTTGTGACTTACGAACAAATTCGACTTACGAACAAACCTATAGTCCCTTTTGTGTTAGTAACTCGGGGACTGCCTGTATACATATGCAACACCTTATCAAAGAAAAGATAAAAACTGAAGAACCAGCATTCGATTAGAAAGCATATAATGTCGTGAAGGTGAAATAAGAGGGACCCTGGCTGTATGTAAGGAGAGATCACCCCACATATTTTCAATCGGACTCAGCTCTGGGCTCTGCCTGGGCCATTCCAAAACTTTAATCTTCTTCTGGTGAAGCCATTCCTTTGTTGATTTGGATGTATGCTTTGGTTCGTTGTCATGCTGAAAGATGAAGTTCTTCTTCATGTTCAGCTTTCTAGCAGAAGTCTGAAAGTTTTGTGCCAATATTGACTGGTATTTGGAACTGTTCATAATTCTCTCTACCTTGACTATGGCCCCTGTTCCAGCTGAAGAAGAGCCCCAAAGCATGATGCTGCCACCACCATGCTTCACTGTGGGTTTGGTGTTCTTTTGGTAATGCGCAATGTTGTTTTTGCACCAAACATATCTTTTAGAATTATGGCCAAAAAGTTCAACCTTGGTTTCATCAGACCATAACACATTTTCCCACATGCTTTTGGGAGACTGTTTTTGCAAAATTTAGCGGGATTGGATTTTTTTCTTCGTAAGGAAATGCTTCCGTCTTGCCACTCTACCCTATAGCCAAACATATGAAGAATACGGGAGATTGTTGTCACATGTACCACACAGCCAGTACTTACCAGATATTCCAACAGCTCCTTTAATGTTGCTGTAGGCTTTTTGGCAGCCTCCCTGACCAGTTTTCTTCTTGTCTTTCCATCAATTTTGGAGGTACGTCCATTTCTTGGTAATATCACTGTTGAGCTATATTTGCTCCACTTGATAATTACTGTCTTCACTGTGTTCCATGGTATATCTAATGTCTTGGAAATTCTTTTGTACCCTTCTCCTGACATACCTTTAAACAATGAGATCCCTCTGATGCTTTGGAAGCTCTCTGTGGACCATGGCTTTTGCTGTAGGAATTGACTAAGAAAATATCAGGAAAGACCTACTAAAGGCACTTTAAATGATGAAAGGTGTGTACTGACTCCTATTTAAAGCGGGGTTCCACTCAAATTTTTAACTTAATCTTACCCCCTTCAGTTAATTGCATAGATGTTCAAATGCTGCACGAAATTTTTTTTATAGCTGTAATTACCTTTATATTGTACTTTATTGTGGCACTTCCTGTCTCTCCTCCCATGGGAGTAGGCATGTTTATTGCCTTTCCCCGGCGCCGCACTGTCTCCTGGGAGCTTAGTGTCAGGCTTCCCAAGATTCAGTGCGGAAATAATGATCATGCGTGTGAACAAGCTGTGAATGAACAGCATTCACCGCATCCAGGAAATCAATGCTTGTGGACTTCATATGCCCACAAGAAAGGTGGAAACAGCCAGCATCACATTTTTTAAGTTATTCTTCAGTATGAAAACAGACAGAGGCAGAAATATTACACCCAAACTGTGAGTATTATTTTGAGGTTAGCAAAGTGTCTCAATGACCTAAAAAAAAAAAAAAAAAGAAGGATTGGTCTCCGGACTCCTGCTTTAAAGGGAGTTTGAATGTGATTCCTTAATTCTGAACACAGCTACATCCCCAGTTATAAGAGGGTGTACAAACTTATGAAACCACATTATTTTAGTTTTTTCGTTTTATTCATCCCCCCCCCCCCCCCAAAAAAAAATGATTTCAGTTTGTTTTTCAACTGAGTTGTACAGTTTATAGGTCACATTAAAAGGTGGAAAAAGTTCTGAAATGATTTATCTTTGTCTCATTTTTTTTTACATCACAGAAACCTGACATTTTAACAGGGGTGTGTAGACTTTTTATATCCATTGTATGTCTGAATCTTTATTGAAAAATGATCACATCATAGAAAACATAGTGCAACGTTTTAGAGCCGTGCAGGACCCCTTTGTCAGGCATGTGATGTGATCATTTAATAAAGATTTGGATGTATTTGACAATCCATGGTGTGCTGGTGAATATGTACATTTGGACTGTGGAATGGTATGGGGGCAGCTGGCCAGGGCTGGTGCAAGGGTTTTTGACACCCTAGGCGAAACCTCATTTTGCCACCCCCCCCTTGCCTCTACCCCTGACTCCACCCCCTTTTCCCTGCCCATGTAAACCCCACCTTTTTAATGAAGCACCCATCAAATGCAGCCTCACCAGCGCCCATCAAATGCAGCCTCACCAGCAGCCATCAATGCAGCCTACCAGCTCCCATCAAATGCAGCCTGCTTCACCAGCGCCCATCAAATGCAGCCTACCAGTGCCCATCAATGAATGTTTGCTTACTTCCATTAATTTGGGAGTTGGGACACAGACACAGTCCTCCGCCACCGCTGCGCCTCTGACACTACGTGCGAACGGTGTGTGGCTGCCTGCTGATGCTGAGACTTAGTTACTTGCTGTAGAGAGAAAAGAGTAGAAAAACCAGTGGCTGGGCACCCTAGGCAGCAGGGCGCCCTAGGCGGCTGCCTAGTTTGCCTAGTGGTAGCACTGGCCCTGTGGCTGGCTGTACTTGAACGATTGACATGTAAAACTGACATGGTGCATTTTTTCTCTCATAATTTAAATGAAAGAAATTGCATATTTACCATGTGGAAAAAGTAAGGACGGATCAGGACACAGGAAGGTTCAGGATAGGTATCAGGCACAATCTGGTAGCAAGGAGGTGATCAGACAGGATAGTGATGCCCTGAGGGAAGGGAGGAGCAGCCTTAATCGCTTCCCAACCGCCTCACGAAGATATACTGCAGCAGAAGGGCACGTACAGGCAGATTAACGTACCTGTACGTTGCCCTTTAAGAGGCGCCTTGCGGGCACGTACCTGCCGGGAGCTCCGTGACCGTAATCGCGGGTCCCGCGGGGATACCCGCGATCGTCTCGTGGTGAGGAAGAACGGGGAGATGCTAATGTAAACAAGCATCTCCCCATTCACCCTAATGACACTCTCACTGATCACAGCTCCCTGTAATCGGGAGCGGTGATCAGTGTAGTATCACACACAGCCCCCCCCCCCACAGTTAGAATCATTCCCTAGGACACACTTAACCTCTACAGCGCCACCTAGTGGTTAACCCCTTCACTGCCAGTCACATTTACACAGTAATCAATGCATTTTTAATCGCACTGACCGCTGTATAAATGTGAATGGTCCCAAAATCGTGCCAAAATTGTCCGACGTGTCCGCCATAATGTCGCAGTCACAATAACAATCGTTGATCGCCGCCATTACTAGTAAAAAAAAAAAATTATCAATAAAAATGCCATAAAACTATCCCCTATTTTGTAGACGCTATAACTTTTGCGCAAACCAATCAATAAACGCTTATTGTGATTTTTTTTTTTTTTTACCAAAAATATGTACATGAATACTTATCGGCCTAAACTGAGGAATAAAAAAATGTTTTTTTATATATTTTTTGGGGGATATTATAGCAAAAAGTAAAAAAAATGTGTTTTTTTTTCAAAATTGTCGCTATTTTCTTGTTTATAGCGCAAAAAATAAAAACCACAGAGGTGATCAAATACCACCAAAAGAAAGCTCTATTTGTTGGAAAAAAAGGATGTCAATTTTGTTTGGGAGCCATGTCGCACGACCGTGCAATTGTCAGTTAAAGCAACGCAGTGCCAAATCGCAAAAAAACGCAAAAAGTGCTCTGCTCTTTGGCCAGCCAAACTGGAGCCAGGTGTGGCTGATCAGAACCTGTTGGCTTCTGGGAGACGCCTGCTGGTGAACACTGGAACTGCAGCCATCGGCCCAGAGAACCACAGTGCCACCAGCAGGTGAAATCAATCCTGACAGTAGGCATGTTTGGCACAAACCAAAGAACACTTAAGGAAAAGAGCTCTATAACAACTGTGAAATGTGGTGGTGGAAAAGTTATAGTTTGGGAATGCTTTGCTGGTTCAGGGCCTGAGCAGCTTGCAGTTATTGATTCAACTAAAAATTCTGCACCATATCCAAATATGCTTGACATGAATGTGAGGCCATCTGTCCAAAAGTTGAACCAAAAACAGATCTTTTAACATGATAATGTGATAAGCACATCCACCAAGTAATAGCT